>NW_019385713.1:126335-180829 GCF_000671375.1 Centruroides sculpturatus | reverse complement strand
TAGTCAAACGAACTATTTTCAACGTTTCTGGAACGTTTACAATCGTTCTATAATCGAACCAATATTCGAATTTTATGATCGAATTTAATTCGAACAAATTCGAATAAAAAATTCGAAATAGAAAGCCACTTTCAACCACTTTCAAGCTCATATCTCCCGCACCCTTATAGCTATCGAGACGCAACCACCCCTATGCACGAATGAAGACTTGGGGCTACTACCACATACAAACACCATTCATGTGCTATGTGTAGTTTTGGCGGAAAAGTGAAATATAGGGACACGCACGTCCATTTATATATAGATAAAAATGGACGTGTGTGTTACTATATTTCACTTTTCAGCCAAAACTACACATAGCACATGAATGGTGTTTGTATGTGGTAGTAGCCCCGAGTGCACTATGGTGATTGCGTTTCGATTGCTATAAGGGTGCGGGAGATATGGGCTTGAAAGTGGTCGAAAGTGGAAGATTTTCTATTTCGATTTTAACGAACCAATTCGAATTCGAAAATTTTTAATCTTCACTATCGTTACTTTTTGCCTAGCGAAGCGGGTCCTTGCAGCTAGTCATTAATAAATTTATGTACAGAATAATTAGTGATCTTCTCCAAACTCCCTAGGAGTCTGCCGATAGACTCGCTCGATGTGTCTGACGTTTTATGACTCGCGGCATATTTAAATCTATTCCGAGATGCTCGGCGTTTGTTTCGGCCTCTGTTATGACACTTTTACTTTCGACAACCGCATTTCCACGATGTTTTCTCACCATGTCTGTGACGTTTTTAATACGATTCGCGCATCGAAGTAAGTGCGATTGCAACGTTTAAATGGGGAACAGGAGGTACTGAAACTTTAATAATGCAAAAGTTATTTTTAATAATATCTGGTAACGCTAGACTCAATTTTATTTTAAGTAATTATTGCAAAAATCTACAAAAGTAAATAAAACTACGCATTCTGTAGACCTAGATCTTGTCGTACGAAACTTTTCTAAAGATGTAGGGGAACATCGCCCGGAGCGATACAAATTTTGGCCAATGAAGCGAAGATCGCGTTGAAAATTCTTTCGGTGAAGCCGGAAAAGTTACGCAACTCGCTGCTGGATCTTTTGCGCTTTAAATCAATTCGTGCAATATAAAATATTGAACGTTAATACGAAAAATGTAAAACAGTAAAAGAACCTAACGCGGCATTAAATTAATTTACCCTTTTATATTAACAAACATTTATACTAAAGTCTTCCTATTTGACTTAAGTCTTTGATACAGCATTTCTTTATAATCGAGTAGTTGCCCGGCAACACAAACACCGAAATCGGCGAAACGAGCTAAATTGTAATCTGACTACGCAAGGTTTAGGGGGACTCGATGCTAAGGGCGCAGTGGCGTAGCGTAGTGGGAGCGGCAGGGGCGGCACTTTTAGGGGACGGCAAAATTTCACAATAAATAATAATAATATCTTGTAAAAATTTGAACCATTTCATTTTATATTTTTGTCGCACCTACGATTCGGACCGATTGAAATGAGCGAGGAATTTTTCATTACTTATCCCGTGAAAAAACTGAATTTTAGTCTTTTAAACTGAGATATCTAAATAAGGGGAGGCGAAATTTTCCTCCGCCCCGGGCGGCTGACACCCACGCTACGCCACTTAAAGTGCGCGTATCACGGGGCATCTCGGAGGGAAAAGGAGAATGTAATATACACCAACTTGTTCTTTTACTTACGCATAGTTAGTTTAAATTATACCTCTTTTTAGCAACAGTTACAAATAATCAATTAATGCTAAACATCGTAATAACGATAATTCTGGGCATTAAGAACTCTAGCCAACACTGTCGGCACCCCTTACCCGTCTTCAGCAGCGGCCATAAAAAATTCCAACTAAAACGTCTTATTTAGCGCGGAAGTTAATGCGATAATAAAACTTCAACGTAAATATTACGTCACAGATAATGCTTCCATCGACTGACGCACCGAAAACAAATCACCGATGCAAATGGCGGAATGGAAATAGAGATGTGTTAGACTACAGTATTTTATAATTACGTATCGTACGTAGTGGCCATATAATTGTACCGTACAGTACAAACTATTAATACTTTACAGGCTGAAACGTGTTCGAGTAAAATAGATCTGTTCGGAAAGTGACACGTTTTACTTTCGTTTCAGATGGTGCAGATAATCTTCTTGGTTCAATTGCTGTTCCTTTGCACGGCAGCACATGGGTGGTTCTTCGTTAGCGACCGATTTGGTTTCGTTATTCAAAAAATGAATCGAAGAGTAGAATGCGGATCGAACGTTACTTCTTACATCAACGACTACGACAGAGCCATTTACGTAGTGTGTCGAGGAAACACTTTCGACGCCGAACAGATTCGTGCGTGCACTAATTTTACTTACTTTTTCTCCGTGGTGTTAAGAGAATGCCTCCTTCCCTCTTCCGACGTCGGAACTTCCCTGGGAGATAAAAGTATTCGGCATTTCTTTTTGATTTCCGAAGACGTTCCACCGAATTCGCGTGTCACCATCAAGAACCTACCGAATCTTCGCGACATCACGTTATACCACATAGAAAACGTCACGTACACGTTAGAAGAGTTACGCAACGTAGAAAGGATCGATGTGTTGCGCGTGATGACGGAAAAATTTCCGAAGGGATTACTCAATGGACTCCCCTCGTTAAAAATGATTTACGTAGTCTTAGGAAGAATAAGAAGTTTTCCAGAAGATGCATTTCGTGGTTTGAATAGACTCAAATCTTTATACCTCTTCGATAATCGTTTAGAGGATCTTCCGGAAACTCTTTTCTATGGATTGCAATCTCTGGAGGATCTTCATCTATCCAAAAACTTGTTGACCGTTCTTCCTCCCGCTATATTTAGAGGCTTGACGAGCCTTAAAAAGCTGTTTTTGAACGACAATCGCTTAAATACTCTTCCCTCTTCCTTGTTTGTAGATAATTTCAATTTGATCTCTCTCAACGTGAGTAACAACCATTTTGGTTTTCTACCGGAAATGCTATTGCAAAACGTCTCAAAATTACAGAGTTTCGATGCCTGCAACTGCAACATCAGTGACTTGCCCCAGAAGATATTTTCCTTTTGTTATGACTTATACAAAGTTCGAATATGCGAAAATCGAATCGAACGTTTACACCTTGATTTGTTCGTAAATAACGCGTATATCCGACATATAGATTTACATAAGAACCGATTGAACGAATTACCTTCCACCGTGTTCAGTAGAAACAAACGGCTGGCGATACTGGATTTAAGCAACAATCTTCTGACCAAAATTCCCTTCGAAGTGTTTGACGACATTCAAAATATTGAAGGATTGTTTTTAATGGGAAACAGAATAACGAAGATAGAGGAGGGAAAGTTTGAAATTCTGAAGAATCTGAAAGTACTGTATCTGGATGACAATCCTCTTGGATCTCTTCCGGCTCCACGACCGTTTGGAAGACTGCCACAGTTAATACACTTGGGACTCTCTAATACCAGTTTCACACACTTTCCTCGAATGGACTGGAGCGCGTATAACATCTCGCTGCTCAGACTGAATGGCAATCGCCTATCGATTCTTCGCACCGAAGACCTCCCTCCGGATAATCGATCCAGAATTTTATTGATGGACAATAATATCACAACAGTCGCGGGAAAAATCACCAGGAATATGAATAACGTCTTTCTCTTTGGCAACCCCTTCCGTTGTGACTGCGCTTTGAGGAACTACATCGAAGAACTTCAGTTTTCGAGATTCGGTCGATCGCTGCTCTGCGATTCTCCTTCTGACTTGAGGAACAAGACTTTCCAGGAACTGATTCCTTCCTACGTGGTGTGTCCCGTTGTAGAACGTTGCCCAGAAAAGTGTCGCTGTTACTTATATAAAGGTTTCTCGGTCATGGTGAACTGTTCTTTCTCCAATATTTCCCACGCTCCAGCGATACTTCCCGAAAACACCACAATCGTTCACCTCGAACACAACTCTCTTTTCAAAATAAAAATTACAGACAGTTGGTCTGGAGTGGATGAACTGTACTTGGATCACAATCATTTGGATTTTTATGAAGATTGGACATTTCCTTCTTCCTTGAAATTTCTCACTCTTCGATATAACAGTCTACAAGATTTTCCTGCAAAATTTTTGCAATACGTAAGTGATTCTTCTCATATTCGAGTAGACATTAGAAACAATGCATTTTGGTGCAATTGTTCTTTCAAACCCTTCAAACTGTGGTTGAATCGCAACGTTTATAAGATAGTGGAAGCCGAAGAAGTGAAGTGCAGTAGATTGTTGTCTGAGAACAACACCGTTATCGTGTCTTCCATATTGAGTTTTCCGGACGATGCGTTTTGTTTGCCTCCTTCGATGGTAACGAACGTTCCTATAATCGTTTCCGGTTCCGTTGTCTGTCTGCTTGGAATATTAACAATGGTGTTCGCTTTCTTCTTTCTGAAATACAGAAACGTCATCTTGGCTTACGTGTATGTGCATTTCCCTTCGCTGTACTGCTGCAAGATTTCCGAACTGGACAAAGATAAGGCGTTCGATGCCTTTATTTCTTATTCCGGCAGCGACAGAGACATCGTCATGTGTTTGTTGAAGGAACTGGAAGAAAACGCCCCTTTCTTTAAGCTGTGCATCCACGAGCGCGATTGGATGCCCGGTTGTGACGTAATATGTCAGATAGAAGCTTCGATTAGAAACAGCAAGAAGACGATATTGCTCCTGTCCGAGGAATTCTTGAACAGCGTGTGGTGTCAAGCGGAGTTTCAAACGGCCTTGATACAGTCTTTGGAGGATAAGATGGAAAGGATAATTTTCGTATTGAAGGATACTTCGGTGTGTGACGTAGTTCCCGCGGACATGCGCCAGTTGCTACTCAGCAGGACTTACCTGGTGTGGAGCGAAAGATGGTTTTGGGAGAAGTTGAGATACGCCTTACCTCGTTACTCGACTGATAAACCGTTACATCATCGAGTTCACGATGTAAATAGAATGATCACTGAATTAAGAAGCGAAAGTGCGCTTTGATTTGTGACATGAAAATCTATTTATAATAATGCGCATAGAATCTTCAGTTTTTAAGGTAATTAAAGTATAAAATGACGTGATATTTTGTATATGGCGTAAAGTTTCAGACCCGAATAATTAGATACAAATTGTAATGCAAAACGTCGAGGTGCTTAAATAACGTATTAGATTTCTTCCGAGTAAAAAATATAATAATAAAATTGATGGGAAATATGACGTATTTTGGAAGAGTAACTACTTGCAAAATGTTTTATACTTTTCGAATCGTTAAATCAAAATCAATGATGTCGGCAAGTAGAAAACGTCATGCTAAAAGTCTACCTTACTAGAGCTGTATATTATTCAATTATTCTGCCAATTCCGCATCTCCTCGTTCTGGACCAATTATTGATAAGTTTTTGCGTTAAATATTCTATTAGTCATTTTGTAAATCTATTGTATTGTTTTACTTTTTATATCTATTAAGTTAACGGTTAATTTAAAGAGAAAAACGAAACGCGCTCAAATTTAATGCACATTTAGAAACTACACTCAAGATTATTATTGTAATCATTTTGTATAAAGTACTTTATACTGGGTTACATTCGGGACTTAGGATTTTTCTTTTGTCGCGTAAAATTTCACGAAATAAATATCATTTGTGTCTATCGTGACGATACAACGAAATATTCAATTTTCTGCGGTTTAGCATTTCGTTCATGTTCCTAAACTATGGACTTTTCCTTCACTATTAAATATTTACAAAAGGAAATACCTCTCGCAGTTGTACAGTGTAAAAGTGAATTCAACGGTTCGGCAGTAAACAATGGTAGGGAATACGTAGCACATTTTAATTTCAAGAAAATGTTATAATTGTTTACTTTAACAGACATAAACGAGAAACATTTTTACAAAATATGATGTTCGAAGAGCTTTCTGCTTCGGTATAAAAATTTTAATTGTTTCCCGGCTCAAATAACGAGTATTTGAATTAACGCGCGAGTGTACTTAACGTTGTTTACGTCATAAATGAACGTACTTAACAATTAGACTAATGTTTTGCAAAACGCATTCATCTTATTCTTCCTCTTCACCTTCACTATCCGCAAAATTTCCTATTGATTTGAGGATTTTGTATGATATATTGCATAGATCAACGCTATACTAGATAATATATCTATCGTTCGAGTGCTTCTGGATATTTTTCTGAAGCCAATTTTACAATGAATCCTTTACGCCCCATTTCTTAAACGGTGTTTATTGCAAAAGATACAAATGGCGGGTCCGAACCAACGTCAAAACATTTATGCCTTTATAAGGCACTGCGTCTCCTTTCCGCACCCCTCTTTAAAGATTTCTGGATCCGCTATTACCTTATTATTTTTATATAATAAAGTTTTCCGACGAAAGAAGTTTTTAATTAACCTAATTTACTAGTATATTGATATTACGAAAGAAAGGCGTGTTCGATCTGTTATTTGCATCGGTTGGCCCGGATGGATGACGAAAGGCGACGTCACCACCACAGTGGCAGGCTTTACGTAGGCTATAGAAATGAGAAAGACGGGACAGGGCGCGCTTTTATCACGCGAATAACTGTTTTTCGTTACTCGTATACTCGAATTTTGAATGATTAATTTAGGTTCAGAGAAAACATAATAATTAGACGTTTTTACAGCAATTTTGCTTTAGAAAATTCTGATGGTTTAATAAGATTATAACAACATATAAATGAGGATGTTTGTTTGTTCGCTATACACTCCTAAGCCGTTTGACCAATTGTTACGAAACTCGGCAGTTACGTTTATATACTTCTAACTCGGATAACGTCGGACATCCCACCCCAAAATATCTATTGATTTCTGTAAATCGTTTTCTATTTACGTACCATTTGATGATTTACACGTAGCGCCATCTATTGGCAAAAAGTTTAACTAATAAACTAAATATAATTCTTACAAAAACGGATATAATTTTTAAAATATATTTGTCACTTCCTGTTTCCAAAGCATTAGCAGAAGAGACCGGATGACCGAGCGGCCAAGATNTTTTATTTTTTCACACCCTTATGAGACAACACTAAAGAGCCTTACTGGCAAGCTCAGCGTAGGTAGTCGTAGTTAAACAGGGGGCGGTATAATCGGTATTGCACACGGGCGTTCAAACAGCTAGCGGCGCCCCTGGTTGCAACGCTATTCCAACGCTACCTAAATCTTATTTCTGCAGTATCCTACGGGAATTCTTTCTAAATCTTGTAAAATTTTTTTTCTCAAATTTGTTTTTATCTTCCAGAACCCTCTTTTTATGCACAAGCCGATTTCCTGTCATCGTTGACCGTATCCAGGTTTTTACCCCGCGTAAGATGCCGAACGTTGCGCGAATGAGATAAGCAGCGCCCGTTTTAGGATGGGTAGAACAATTGCGTTTCTTTAATTAGTGCAGCTAGTTCTATCTCCTTCAGTTCGGCATTTCGCACATTTCTTCCTTTCCATCGGTTGTACCAAAGTTCAGCTTCAATCATTCAAATTGTAGTAATTTTTAAAATCCTCATACGACATATCAAGCCTTACGTGAGGGTGCAACGTAAACGATCAGAATGCGGACAAGTTCTCCTCGGAAAAACGCTGTTTCAGAGACATCTATATCTATATATATATACTAGCTGCAAGGACCCGCTTCGCTGGGTTTTTATTTGTTCGTACATTTGTATGTAATATAGTTTTTTTATATATATGTTACTGTGAATGACCGAAATCTGGCGAATGTCAACATTCTACCATTACCGAGACAGGTAGCACATTGCACTTGCTTGCGTGGAATGGAAAGCGTTACCCCGTGAAAAGTCTAAGTATTTAATTTTTCACATCTAACGACTCTGGTTTTTCCATTACTGAATGGCAACCGGTTTTATTCACGTTAATAACAGGTGAATAGTGTCAAACTTTCCAAAAAGTCTTCCCGGAATGCATCCTCCTTGGCAGATCGCGTTGCCTTAACCAAATACAGTCGACCCCCGTGATATAACACTGTTGATTATTCCGTTTTATATGAATTCCATGTTGTACGAGTCACTTAGATTTTACAAACACGTGTGCCGGGCTATGAACGGCTCACGTGNATTGGCAAAAAGTTTAACTAATAAACTAAATATAATTCTTACAAAAACGGATATAATTTTTAAAATATATATATTATATTCACCGAATTACTGCGACAATAATATAGCACGAAATAGACGAACCATTACCGAGACAGGTAGCACATTGCACTTGCCTGCGTGGAATGGAAAGCGTTACCCCGTGAAAAGTCTAAGTATTTAATTTTTCACATCTAACGACTCTGGTTTTTCCATTACTGAATGGCAACCGGGTTTTATTCACGTTAATAACAGGTGAATAGGGTCCAACTTTCCAAAAAGTCTTCCCGGAATGCATCCTCCTTGGCAGATCGCGTTGCCGTAACCAAATACAGTCGACCCCCCTGATACAACACTGTTGATTATTCCGTTTTATATGAATTCCATGTTGTACGAGTCACTTAGATTTTACAAACACGTGTGCCGGGCTATGAACGGCTCACGTGTTTGTAAAATCTAAGTGACTCGTACAACATGGAATTCATATAAAACGGAATAATCAACAGTGTTATAGGGGGTTCGACTGTAAACCAAACTACTTGTCAAATTATTATTTCAACCACCGAACAGTGCAGTTTTTTCCCAAAGTTATCGCAACGACTTCTGTATGTTATAACTGTCATTTTTAATCCTTTAAAAAGAATAAAAAAGTACCTTTTAAGTACCTTTAATAAAATGCCTTTCGTCTCTCTTGTTATATATAATTGTTACTTATTAAACTGTACAAAACAAAAGTACAAATAGATTCCCGATTTTAACGATAAAATTATTAATATAAACAATAAAATAAACTTACATTTGATGAACAAATTAAATTATTAAATACGCATTTGGCTTTCGAATCTTTGAACACATTATTAAAATCAACGAGACACACTTTAAAATTGAACACACATTTAACGTATAAATAAAACACAAAGTAAAGAACTTTAACCTCACTTTTACAAGGTACTTAAACGTTATTGTAGGTCCCTAGCTGGCTAAAAATTCATACCGAGAGGGGTGTAATTGCGTACCATCATTATTATTAAATTTTATTTCTGAATTTAATTTTCTTATTATAAAATATTCAAAAATTTTCCTTTTAAATGTATTTTTTCAACTTCGCAATCTTGGCTATTACGGTGCGGGCTATTGCCGGCCTGTATTTTAATGGCTGCGATATGCCCTTTAAACCTTGTTTGTAATTCTCTGTTTCTCCTATTTATATACTCAAAATCAGAAGTTAATTCGTGATCTATGTTAAACTCTTTTTTAGCTATTGTATGATCATCCGTGATTACCTACAGAGCCTATAATGAGAGAGTGGCCGTATCTCTTCGTTTGGTCAACGACTCAATGGGATACGCAACGGCTGTGTCCACTCAAAGTTTAAGCCTTCCCCCATAGTTTGGTTACTCTGTCGTGTATCGAGTGACGTTATAACCGAAAGGAAACGTCACAAGTATGGCTCGAATTAACATCGGTAACATCACTCGAGTATGACTGAATTGAAACGATTAGGTTGCGATTTGTATTTTCATATACCTCCCGAGATTATTAATAAAGACCCTGTTTACTTCGCAGCATACGTTTCCATCAGTGTAACTTAAAATTTAAGCCATCCGACAGGTTAACGTCCAAAAAGTAGTGGATAACTCGACTAGATAAACCCGAGCGTATACTTTATTCTTATAAACATGGAGAAACCGGGGGATTGCGCGATACGATAATGCTACTCGGTCGAACGTCAGACATCCAGCTATTACGTCACGATAAATATACCTCGTTTCTCGGGTTATCTTAGGGTTATATACGTCGACCGTCAACGCGTAACGCGTAGATTTATATGAATATTCCCTACGTTAACGTCACTCGATATTCCTAAAGTACGAGTAAATTAGTAGTTAGTACAGCTGTGTGACGTCATGGATTTCGTAACGAAAGGAGAAATTCGACACAATTATTTATCATTGGATATTTCACAAAGAATAATTTAACGTCGTCTCGTTACAGATGATTCTGGAGACGCAGGACTGTGTGACGATCTCGGAGTAACGCTCAAATAACCAGAGTAAGTGACGATATTCTTCTGACACTCGCGTTAAAAAGTTTATTTTATATTGTCTTTTATTACTTAATACGTGACGCGGCCGTTATTAATTAAACGAGATCGAATTAAAGGTGACTATAACGTAACACTAAGTTTATTTTTTACAGCAATTGTATACAATATATATCGACTATGATCTGTTGAAATCGAAACCCGTTAGTTTTCCTGTCCGAAGTGAATAATAACTTATGCAAATTACTTATTTACTTGTTAAATAGTTAAAAGAAACAGGTTAGGGTTTAAAGGAGTGACATCGCGGATGCTACTATCAAAATGCTAAACTCTCTTATCTAAGTGACATCTATTTAGATTTAATTAATCTACGGTGTCGGCGACATATTTATATACGATCCTTTCTGTTTCCGAGGTCGTTACGTGTACCATGGTAACTCGGTATCAGTTATATTTTCTATCCAATTCACGAATTTTCGAGGTTTAAAATGCATCAAACAAAAAATTAATTACGCATTGATGTTTCCACCTTCAACAGAAATAGTTATCACGGATGTGACGGCTTTACTTCCTTTGTTTCTGTGGGAGGAAAATCCTAGAAACGTTTCGTGTGTAGAACCGGAAGCATCGACGTGTTAATTACACACAAAATGTTGGTTTTTCCATCGATTTAAAGCGGGGGTTCTCAACCTTATTTCACTCTCCTGACACTTAAGCTTTCTGCGTACAGACAGCACTAACAGACATTTCTTGTCTACCTCCGGAGGTACGAGCACTACAGGTTGAGAACTGCTGATTTAAAGTATGACATTCGAGTAAGTTATATAGGAAATTTCCCTTCGCCCCGTACCGATGTTTTCGTTCTTTCTACAAATACCAAGTATCGCTATTCTCAGGTATGACGGTTAGGCACGACTTTACATTCATTCGCACTTCTCCATTATTTACATCCGTCTTACAATCTCGAGTTTTTATCTTTTCACCCGAACTCCTTTTGTAAATTTCCTACTATTGAGATACGTGATTACAGTAATAAATAATCTTATCAACTACAAATTTCATTCCTCAATTCATAAAACGTGCGTAATAATTCTTGACGTATTTAGTAGTTTATGATGATAACAGAGTATTACTTTCTGCTACGTCACCCATTTAAATCCTAACTTGTTTCCTCTAACTATTAAAAATAAAATGCAAGTTACTCTCATATTTCGTTGTTTACACGCTTCGGACAGACACCAAACCAACTTCGATTTCGGCGGGTCGTACTCCATATACAAACTCTATAATAATCATAATAAAAATAAATAGAATATCGTTCATAACAGGTGACGAGGGCGAGTGAAATACCTGTTTATACTGTACAATAAATGTGTCGAAAACGTTTATAGTGTTTCCACGTAAATACGATAATAAAGAAATTATGTAAACGATTCCGCACGTGTATCGTGTGACGAAGCAAATCCCGTTTCATCGCTGTTACCACGAACTGTAAATAATGCATTCGATCTGTTACGACTGTGTACGGCGTGTGTAACCGTTCCGTAAAGTAAGCGATCGTTTTTATTATTTCTATACGTAACTTCTCGGTTACGAAGCCGTAGATATCCAACAAGAGCGTTACTCGTTTACGAAGCGGCGAGATTCAATTTCGACCACCCCTTCATTGTTACGATCTTTCTCTCTCTCTCATTCTTGGCTTCGTTACTCTCGCTCGATGGTGGTTTGAGTCTGCACGTATAAATAGCATAATATAATGTACGAGAGTGACGTTTAATCGAATGCACACGTGTTACACGTCCGATGATACACTACGAACGAACAGTACATCATAGGTAATAGCTCAACCATTATTTCGATCTATATTCAAGCCTTTTTTTTGTTTTATGTGACATATCTTTCTCCAATAGGATAGGAATTTCTAGTTTTAGTGTTATAGGCCTAATATAAAGTATCAGTAACTGCAAGAATATCCGTAATAATAGAAAAACTCGTGTTTATAGGAAAAGTAGTGACGTAAAAGTAAAATTTTCCCCGGCGAATAGGAGAGGGAAACAAAAATTCCCACTTCCTACGAAGCTTTATAGAAAATATCGCTAAATACGTCACAATCGGTCTTAGAAAGCCATTCCTCCGAATGTCACAGGCTTTATTAAAAAGAAGCGTAAAATGAACGTACGAAATTACTCCGTTGCTCATTTTCGAGAGTAACGAGTCGAGTATTATTAGTGTAATCGTGCTAAAATGTACGCGCATCACGCAAACTACTCGAGTGTAGTTATTAACATTTACGAGTGTAGGTTGCATACTTCAAGCGGTACCTCTAGCAAATCTGTTACACGGTTTTTGCCTTGATTAAATGAAACCGGTTATTTACAGTTTACAGGATAAATATTTTCATCACGTATTTCCCTCGTGGAAAAATGGGAGTGACGATGCACTTTTTGTAATTGTAGGAACACCCGTAGCTAAGTAAATGAGGCGCAGAACGGTAACTAGTACCTAATTAATCCACCAGTTTTTATACATAACGGAAAAAATAATTCAACTTATAAGAATTTAGTGTAGCTCGTAACTGTCGAGGTATTTAAAATTAGCCGACAGATCGCTAGTCTCCAATTACGAGACTAGCAACACAATTGTGAAGGGACACGTGGTAGAAACTAGGTCAGTAAGACCATTGTGACATCCTCAGAACCTTCACTGCGAACCAATCACCGTGGATTGAGTTATTCATGTAGCGATATGGTCTGCCTGTCACGTGATATGAGCGGCAGGAAAGCGTCACTACACAAATGACCAACACTAAGTACCCCGTCTTAAATCTATTTTGACATTTTCCCCCTAAGTCAGTATTATAATGTTTTCTTACGGTTACTTTATTCCGTTACTCTAAATTTTAAGAGGCATCAATCGTTCCTCGGTTCATTTTTGGCTCTGAAACTATAAATACTGCGAGAATAACATTTGTGTAATTCACGTAATTCATTATATTTTAAATGATTTCTTTCCGTAGAATATAATAATAATTCCCAGTATTTTCTTTCAGAGCCAAACATGAAAGCGGAGAAATTCGTGACATTCATATCGTTGCTAGTGTTAACCCATTCGTGTGAAGAATTCTGGAACAGTTGGCAAACTTATCCCTGCCGAGATACCACTCCACTTTCACAGGTGTTACTGTGTTTCCGAACGAAAGATCACAGTTCAGACGTTAGGATGGATCACTCTAATTTGCTGTACAATTGCAAAGGAGGAGTTCCAGATGCTCGATTACTTCCCTGTTTAAACGTCACCGAGATGGCAGTTCTAACTTTAGTCGAATGCCATTTGACAGATTTCGAGATGACGAATTTCACGTTCGACGTACGAATATCGACCATCGTAATATCTTACACCACAGAAAACTTAATCTTCGGGAAAATGGCGTTGAGAGGCGTTCCTAATTTTCAGAAACTGATCTTAAGTGGATTGAGTACGAAAGGATTGCTGCAGTTGATCCTGGAAGATTTGCCAGCTTTCACTCTGTGCCAAATTACAAATCACAATTTCACGTCGTTCACGAGAAGACCTTTCCAGAGTCTTCCGAGTCTTCAGGCATTGAGAATAATTTACGGAATTTTGGAAGATTTACCCGAAGATCTATTTTACGGGATGGTCAACCTGCAACAATTGTTGCTCCAAAGCAATCGAATCAAGAAAATTCCGCCTTTGCTCTTCAGGAACCTTTGGCGTTTAGTAGATCTGGATATTTCTGGTAACCAAATCGGCGAGCTGACGGAAGATCTCTTCTTCAATTTATCCTATCTTCAAACGTTACACATAGGATCGAACAAATTGAAAGTTCTTCCCGAAAATCTGCTTCGTTACGTTCCTTCCTTGTATTTTTTCGATATCATGGGGAGTAGGGAAATCACTTCCTTACCTAAAACACTCTTAAAAGGAATGACTAACCTGGAGAAATTTAATGCTTTAGATTGTTCTATAGTATACTTAGACGAATCGTTCTTTTCAGACTCGCGACGACTCAAAGTAGTGATTTTAACTAAAAATCGCCTCAAACACATTCCCTCGGGATTATTCAACAACACAAAGAATCTTCGTAGTTTAATGCTAGGAATCAATAAGTTAACTACACTTTTACCTGCAGTTTTTTATCACCTTTCCAGATTAGAAACGCTGCAATTATCATTAAACAATTTGCAGCAACTACCCAAAGATATTTTCAAACGAATGAGTTCCTTATCCGAACTGCATTTAACCGATAACAATTTACAATACATACACCAGGACACTTTCCTTCCTCTTATTAACCTGAAAGAAGTTCATCTATTCAATAACAATATAACTAACTTGCCCGAAAGAAATCCTTTCGGCACTAGCAGATATCTGAATGTTCTATTACTCGGCAATTCGGGTCTAAAGGAATTTCCTAACATTGATTGGTCGAATCACAATCTGACACTAGTCGATTTATCCCATAATCAAATTCGGGAAGTTACCCTACCTGTGTTTACCAAGAACCACACCGAGATACGGCTTAACGGCAACAACATCTCTACCATCTACATCGACTACCAACAGCGTTCTAACAATTCTCCCGTGTATAAAGTCGCAGGAAACGTCGTCGAATGCGACTGCCGAATCAGACAGTTTCTACACTTTTTACACATCGACCAAAGAGCCGTTACTATTTTTCCGGATTCTAACACCATCGAATGCAATGGGGATTCTGAAAAGAAACTAATGGAAATTTGGCCCATTTACAGTGTTTGCCCGCGAAAAAAAGAATGTCCTTCGTTTTGCGATTGCTACCTGACACTAGAAGAACAAACTGTAGTCGATTGTTCGCATAGAAATTTGTCTGATCCACCCGCCAATCTTCCCACGAATACAACATTTGTCTACCTGAACAACAACCACATTGCCAATCTGTCCGAAGTGGACGGGGTTACGTGGAAAAATGTCACACATCTCTATCTTAGTAACAATTTTCTGTTGTCACTTAATGATTGGATTATTCCAGAATATCTCAGCTCCTTGACTTTGGACGGAAACCGACTGACGAATTTACCTTCTTCTTTGATGACGCACGTCGATAATTTATCAAATTTCAGCATCTTTCTTTCTAGAAACGAATGGAAATGCGATTGTCATTCCGTCCGTTTCAAGAAGTGGTTCACGCGGAATTTGCATAAGATCCGCGATTCCGAAAACGTGACCTGCGACAGATTGATTCAGTCCAACAATTCCGTACAGAAATCACTAATTAGTCACGTTCCAGTGGATCTGTTTTGTATCAAAGAAATGACGTTGGAAAAATGGCACATCGCAGTCATAACCACCTGTCTTCTATGCTCGAGTGTTCTGCTGGCATTCGTGGCAATAAGTTACTATCGGTACAAAACTACCATCCTGGCCTTTTTGTACAGTCGCAAGATTTATTGTCCTTGTTGGGATGCGGTCGAAGATGGCGAGGACAGAAAGTACGACGCTTTTATATGTTACAACTCGGCCGATCGAGATATGATGCTGGAAATGATGGAACAACTAGAACCCACCTATAATCTGTGCGTGCACGAAAGAGACTGGTTACCGGGACTACCCATAAGTCAACACATCGTTTACTCGGTACAGAACAGCAGGAAAACGGTCATCCTCCTCTCTCGCAATTTCCTAGAGAGCATCTGGTTCAAAGTGGAATTCCGGGCAGCGTACAACCAAATGATTCACGATCAAGCGCACAGATTGATGTTGGTGGTAGTGGGAGATCTCGGAGACGTCGAGTTGGAGAAGGACCTTCGTCATCTGTTGACCACCAAAACTTATTTGAAATGGGGAGAGAAATGGTTTTGGGAGAAACTGAAATACGCATTGCATTATCGAAAGAAATAATTAAACACTATCCTTCTCGGTCCTTCTGTGACTCGCGATGAAGTGATATTCCTAGACACTAGACTGTTGTGCATTCCTTTTTAAATTCAATCGCGAATATACAGACAGCTGGTATCCTATAATATCACTTCATGGCGAATCGGGGAAAAAAAATATAAAATAAAGAGACGGTTTCAACAAAAAGAAAAAATTCTCAAGTTTTATTTGAAAAAGTAGTCTGCGCGTTTAATTAAGGAGCTTAAGAGGACGAAAGCCCACAGTAGAAATCCCAGTGTTTCTAACGATTTATGAAACACAACAATGTTTAATACAGGCACAAATAAGGCATTAATAAAAGACAAGTATACGTTATATGGGACGAATCCGAACGAGTTGAAGGAAAAAAAACAGAAATTTTTCGGGGGTAGTCCCGTCCCCAGCCACCGATCGCCTCGTTGTAGACCTGATTAAAAGGTCTTTTTAGTGTCTACAGGAAGAACTAAAATATATATATATAGATAAACTTTGTATATGTATATTTTAGTTCTTATATATATTTATTTGTATATATATATATATATAACTTTGTAAATTAGTTTTAGAATGTAAATTGATAGTGACGTAAACAATATTCGTCAAATCTGATCGATGAAATTCTGCTGCGTCACAATGTATTAATGATGATGCAAAGAATTTCGTCACTCGATAGATACGTTTTTAATCGACGTAATTGCTTTTCTTGATGCAAAAGTAATTTGTTTCTTCTGTATAGTATAAATGGCAATTCATGTTAAATGATAATTTTGATTTTTTTTCAACCTAAAAAGTTCTTTCTTTTCAGAATATGGATATAGGAAGGTTACCGTTAATCGTGACGTTTGTTTGCATCCCCGCAGTAGTTTATCTCCAGTCGGACGACATAACGGGGACTGTGTACGATCCGGCATATAATCGTAAGGTACAATGTAGCAAAGGAGTTAACCTGTCAATCAACGACGATACGAAAACTGTGGTAGTGATCTGCAACGAAACGCAATTTGACGTGTCGTTACTACGAGAATGCTCCGGTTACTCGCAATTCAAAGAGATTGCTCTTATGAACTGCATCCTCCCTTCCTCCGATATAGGTGAAACTTTGGGAGATTACAGACCAGAATGTTTCTTTGTGCATTCCAACGGGTCGTGGAATTACGACGAGATCATAGTCAGAGATATGCCCAATTTAATTTGTTTGGCATTGTCCATTAAGCAGAACGTAACTTACGTTTTGGATAACCTGGTGAATCTAAAAAGTGTGCAGGTCATCTTTTTAAATCTAACGACTCTTCCGGAAAATTTCTTTTCTCAGCTCGACTCTTTAGTAAATATTCGCATCCAGTTCTGCGAATTGCGATCTCTCCCAGAGACGTTATTTCGAGGTATGCGGAAAATCGTTTATCTCTACTTGTGTTGCAATCATTTAGAAGAATTGCCCGAACTGCTTTTCGAAGGACTCGGCAGCTTGAACTTGATCGATCTTTCTCTCAATCGCTTGACTTCGCTTCCCGCTAATATTTTCAAAGGGTTGAACAATCTCGGAAAGTTGTTTTTGGGAAGTAACCGATTCAAACAGCTTCCTCCCACGCTTCTGCACGACAACATCAATTTGCAATTAATCGATATTACCAACAACACCGTTTCTTCTCTGCCTGAAGCTTTCTTGAAGGCTTCGTTACAGCTGGTCGAGTTCCGAGCGTGCTATTGCAATATCACGGAATTGCCGGAAAACTTCTTTTCCTCGTCTTTTCTCTTATCTATAATTTCCTTGTGCCATAATAAAATTGAGAAACTTGGCGAAAATTTGTTTTCGAAGAACACGTGGCTACGAATATTGTACCTGGACAACAATCGACTTACAACGCTCCCTCCCAACATCTTCGCCTCCAACCATCGTTTGATAGCGCTATTTTTAAATGGAAATCGATTAGATTCTCTTGCCTACGAGACATTTAGAAAATTGTCATCTCTTCAGAGTTTGGTACTTCGAGAGAACGAGATCAAAAACATCGAAGAAGGGATTTACGGTAATCTACAATCCTTGAAAGTTATAAATTTAGACAACAACAAAATTCGATTTCTTCCTTCGAAAACTCCGTTTGGTAACTTGAGTGAACTGTTGACTCTGAGTCTGGCTGGCAACGAGTTAACGACGTTTCCATCCATCGAATGGAGTGTTTACAACCTTACCTACCTGAATTTGGATCATAATCGAATTACTTTCCTCAATTTGGATGAATTACCTCCCTCCGATCACGTCCACGTTTCATTGCTTTATAACAATATCACTTCTGTTACGGGTCCAACAAATTCTACTTTTTTAGAAAATGTTAAGCTGGAAGGAAATCCCTTCGAATGCAATTGCTCTCTGAAAAACTTTGCGGACAAGATACAGTCTTCCGGTATTAAATCGTTATTTTGCCACGGCCCCGTAGAATACAGGAACACGAGTCTTGCGGATGTGGTTCCTTCTTATGTTCTTTGTCCATTTAGGACGACCTGCCCAAATTCTTGTCGTTGTTATCGTGAAGATACGAATGCCATCGTTAATTGTTCTTCTTCCGGTCTTATTCACGTTCCCAAATCAATTCCCGAAAATACATCCGTCGTTCGACTCGATCACAACTTCGTCACCCATTTCCGTATCTCCAGTGATGATTGGTCGAATGTTACGTATCTAAATTTGGATTACAATCGTTTGGATCCATCAAAATCTTGGAAATTTCCGTCTTCTTTGACTTATCTCTCTCTTCGAAGCAACCGGTTAGACAGAATATCCAAAGAGTTTTTAGAAAGTGTCGACGAAATACCATTGCTACAATTAGATATAAGGGACAACCAGTTCTGGTGCAACTGCTCTTTCACTTACTTTAAAATCTGGTTTGATAAAAACATCGAAAGGATAGTGGAAGCGGATAGGGTAATGTGCAGCAGACTGTTCCATCACAACAACACTAAAGTGAAATCGCCTATAATAAGTGTACCATTGGATGCATTTTGTTTTCTAGACTTACCGCTTGTGAATGTTCCTCTCATAGTATCGGCATCCATCGTCGCCGTATTAGCTTTAGCCATAATTAGTTGCATCGTTCTCTTCATGAAGTATAAAAATACCATTTTGGCTTATTTGTACGTCCATTTCCCTGCCGTTTTTTGCCGTAAAATATCCGAAATAGATGGTGACAAACCATATGACGCTTTCATCTCCTATACGGCGAGCGATAGAGAAGTAGTCATGTCCATGCTAAGGGAGTTGGAAGAGAAACCGCCATTTTTCAGACTGTGTATCCACGAACGGGACTGGTTGCCCGGAAATCCCATTGTTTCTCAAATAGAAGTGTCCATACAGAGCAGCAGGAAAACAGTCATTGTGCTATCGAAGGATTTTCTGGAAAGCATGTGGTGCGAAATAGAGTTTCAGATGGCCTATCTGCAGTGCTTGGAGGAAAAAGTAGATCGTCTCATCATTGTGACGGTGGGGGATATACAAACGCGAGATCTTTTACCTGCAGATATGCAAAATCTCTTGGCCACGAAAACATTTCTAGTCTGGGGAGAGAAGTGGTTCTGGGAAAAACTGAAATATTCACTTCCTCATTACGTCGTACCCAAACTTCCCAATTATCAGATGCAGACGATCGATAGAATGGTTGAAGATCTCAGGACAAAGAGATTAATTTAATTTTGTTTTCGAGGTTAGTCACAATTTGTTGCTTGGATTGTACTTTCAAATACGCAGAACAAGACAAATTAATGTGATCTCAAATCTAATCTACGCACAATTTGTGCAGATGGGTAGAATATGAGTTTGTTTTATTCTAACATACTCTAGTATCCACAGTGGATAGAAATACCCACGAGAAAACTAGAATCCAAACAACTAATGTACAAGTTCTTCTTTGAACTGACCTGGGTGCTTAGTGTCAAGTTGTTTGGCTACACGAAAGTTGTGATGATTTCACGTGGAATGAACTCTGATGAGAGCATTCACCGAGTTTGTAGCCTCAGTGAATGCTCTTAACTAAAGAGTTTATTCCATGTGACCCAACATTGTTGCCCTCATATAACTTGAGACTAAATATCCAATACGCTACCCAAAACAGAATCTTATAAAGAAAGCAAGCTTTTCACTTCATAATCTAGCAATCAACATTGAAATTTTGGGACAAAGGTGCAATAACTATCACTGTACATAATTAATGACAAAAAGTAGTCTTTATATTTCTGTAAATATTGGATTTTGCACAATGATCTCTCAGAATTTGTATTAAATTCTCGGATAGAAATGCTAGAATTATTTGAAATTATTGTAAACAAGTTTAATGGCATTCTTACAATTTTTGAAATTATAAATTCTGGAAATTAAACTTTCATTAAATATCAACTAAAGTGGTGATGATCTCAATTCCTGGAATCAGGGCCGGATCATCGCAGAGACAAATGTCTAGGGCCCAGTTTTTAGAAGGGCTGGTCAAAATGTCTATTTTGAAAAGATTTGTAAATAAGATAGTTTACTTTTCTGTTGGACAACTGTATATAATAAACAAATAAACAAAAATATATTGCTTTTTATATGGTTATTGTGAATTCTAAAATCTAAAGAAAATGTACGTGGGTTGTTCAAAAAGTTCCCGAATAGCGCGTCTCCAGTTGGTTATTTTTTAAATCGCTTGGAGGCGTTGTGTCCGTGGAAACCTCCCAAGGTCTATATAAGAAGGTCAGGACACGCGTGACCTACTTCTCGAGCCGCCATTTTGGGGTTTTTCGAGTCGCGCGTTTTAAGCAAACTTGCACGAGCGGTCAGTTTTATACATGAATTAAACTAAAATTGTATAAATCCAGTGATTTCCAGTCAAAAATATAATAATAATTTCGGATGATTACGCGACCCCAATTTTATGTACAGTTTTCATCATATAGTTCAAAAGAAACAATCATCCGTATCATTCGCTGTCGTGATTGAAATTAATTAAATAGGCGCTAAAACGGATGCAATTACGTATATAGGCACTTCGTAAAGTGATGAAATAACATAAAAAAAAAATTAAAGTATCATTTGTGTGGAACCAGAGAGTAGAGTGTGGTCCTTTTGCTCCTTAGATGGGACTTTTTGTCTTTTTTAAATAAATGAAATACGTAAAATTTTTCTTTATTAACAAACTATTTTTGTTAATAAAGATAACATTAATTTATACAGACCATAAATTTTTTCTGGGCCCGGAAAATAATCTCCAGTTTCCCTCTCTCCATTCGGATTATTTGGAGCAAAGCGACCCTTGGGTGATCTGCTGAGGGAAGATACCTCCCGGGAGGACTTTTATGGGAAATTGGCCCCATTTAAAAGTTATAAACTTGAAGAAAACCAGAAAATCTCCACGTGGTCACCCGTTGGTCGTGCCTGAACCCACGACTAACCAACTACCAGTGTTCGGTGTTTTATCCACTCCGCCACTGATGGGCTCCCTTTCTCCTTAGCCCTGGAATTGGGGAAAATTTGCAATTCATTTTTTCAACTATGTAAGTTACAAATTATTTAATAATACAACATTGTCCAGCAATAATTTTTTTGTCATCAGTTTCTAAGTATTTTAATTACACAGATAATTTAAATTATAAATGTCTACATTTGTAAGGTTAATTAAATGTTTTCTTTGATAGGAAAGGATATGCATTTCGCCTCTTAATTATGTACTTAATTTTTTTTTATTTAAGTTTACCTCCTTTTTATTCTAGCACACGTTGTTATACTATTATAAATGTTTTCTGTAATCGTAAGTTGTATTTCAAGTAAATACTTTTAATATTTTATGGCTATTAAATATCTTATTGTAATTCCACAGAATATGTAGCATAGGAAAATCTGTAGCATTATACTAAAAAACATTGTTTCTCTATAAATTGACGTAAATAAATTTACTATATAAATATGAATTAACTTTTATAATTTATTTATATTTTAAATAATTTTAAAACGATAAAATATTTTTTGTATTAAATTTAAAGCCTAAAAAACGATTAAAAAGGAGCAGGTTTCTTTTGATCTTAGTCTATTAATCCGCTGATAAATTAGGTTTACTGTATTATATTGGACTTTTATTAGAAAAAAAATATACTCTTAAACACGGAATTTTACTTATAATTTTGTTTAAAATTATGCAAAATGTCTTAAATGATCTTATTTAAACAAAATGAATCTTTAACATTCAATTTGTTGTTGGTAAATTATCATAAGTAACAGCTGTATAAGAATTCTTAGAGGCATCTAATCCTATTATAACCGAGTAGAAATATTTGATACTTTATAAAATTGTTATTAAATAATAATTTAATTCATTATATGATTAAGTAATAAATATAAATTTTAAATTATTATTGAAAGTTTGTTTGATCTAATTTTATAAAATTGCTTTTGTGACATTTTAAAATTCCTTAGAAATAAATGCACTCCCAGACACAATATTTTGATAGTGATTGACATTAAATTTAATTTCCCTCCCAGAATAAATTAAATCTAAATTAAATAAACTTGTTATTTNATCAGTGGCAAATAATTATTGAAATGCAAACGAAAAAATTAAATATAAATAAAATCAATTAAATATTATGGAATCTCTAGATTATAAGAATTGGATATATTTAGATTTCCATCACGCCTTTTAAAATAAAAATTCTAATAATAAAATCAATGTAAACTTTATTTAAATTGAATTAAGTATAAATTACTTATAAACTAAACTTTTTGCAAACTTTACACATATAAACCCTTTGAACTGTATCATGAACTATCCGTTGATGTCTACGCTACATTTTGCTTTCCTCCGCTTACTTGCAGGAAATCTAAACGATCGAACGTCTGTAGATTTACTTTTACAATTTGGTACCACACAATAACCCATTGTTTAAAGGTTTGAGTACTTATATAGTAATAATAGTCGACTCATGCAGGAACTACGTGTGGAGTGTAGTCTATCGATGAGTCCCAAAATGTCCGCTGCCGCGTAGAATCACGGGAGCGTGTCCTGACCTTCTTATATAGACCTTGAAACCTCCTAAGTAACCTCCTTCAACCCTTTGTAGATATCTTGTTTTAGTGATTAGTTACGGCCATTTATGTGAAGTGGTGTTCGGCGAAAAATCGGATTCGCGGAAATCAGTTCTTTGAAAGAACAGCGTTGTTCTGTGAAATTCTGTGTGAAACTCGGAAAATCCTTCACGGAAATTTCCCACGGGTGGGTGAAACAACCCCCCGCCCCAAAAAAGCTCGACAAGTTCTCTCAAATGTTAAGGTGATGTTGACTGTTTTTTTCGATGCAAAGGGAGGTTGTGCATTACGAATACCTACCTACAAGCCAGACAGTCAACACGGAGTACTACCTGATGTTATAAAACGCCTAAGAGACAAAATCAGGCAAAAACGGCCCGAACTTTGGAAAAGCGGCGAGTGGTTTTTTCACCGCGACAACGCGCCGCCTCATTTGTCCCTCAGAACACGAGTTTTTGGCCAAAAACAAGACCACTGTGCTTCCCCACCCACCCTGCTCACTCGACCTGGTCCCATGCGACTTTTTCCTGTTCTCTAACAAACTAAAAAAACACGCTCAAAGGAAAAACATTTGCCACCATTCCAGAGATAGGGGAAAAAATGACAGAGAAGCTTGAGCATTCCGGAAAAATCGTTCCAGGACTGTTTCAAAAAGCGTAAGCACCGTTAAAATAAGTGTATATGTTGCGGAGGAGACTACTTTGAAGGGGATCCTGACAAATAATAAAGTTCGGGAACTTTTTGAACAACCCTCGTATTCTTATGTTTCTTCTTATTGAATGTAAAACTCCCAATAATTTAGAACATTCTTTATAGCGATAGTTAATATTATTCTTATCGAATAATATTAACTATATGTATTCTTAAATTCTGTGAAATATTGTTAAATAATTTTGCTTTTATTTTTTATAAAGCAGCTGAAGTGTCCTTATGCAATTTAACAGAAATAATAGTAACAAGATTTATTAATTGAAAGAGCTGGGAGGGGACCCGGAAGAAGAAAATGTCTAGGGCCCAAAGTGGGTTAATCTGGCCCTGCCTGGAATACAATTAACAAAACAATCTCCAAATGAAGTGGGCTTTATATTAATATGATAATTTCAAATTTGAGTGTTAAAGATAAAATTATAATTTTCAAAAAGTGAAAAATGGATAATATGGAAATTACAAAAGCAACTTTTGGATTACTTTCTTGCAAAACTTACTAAATTGTTTGCAAAAATCCTTAGTTAACTGACTTTTGAGTCACTTTGTAAAAATGTACTAAAATTTATACACTTTTTATCAGGACTGTAAAATGTATATATATAATTAATTATAATTAAAATGAAAGATTCAAATTCTATAAAATGAAATGAATTTTCTGAATTAAAAAACAAAAGATAGTGAAATAATACTTAGACATAGTATAAAGATATTGAAGAAAATTACATTTATTGAAAAGTTTACTTGCAAGTGTATTGAGAAAAATTAAATTATTTAAATTAATTTACATAAATCAGAATAGGAAAATACGTGCATTAACCACCAAGCTTAATAATTAACACATTCCCATCCCTTTGAAGCCTCAATCCAACAAACACCAAGATGTTTCTGTCTTCAATTGATTCAATTCTATTATTACCATCTTCAAGATTGATATTTTGCTTGAATAAGGCTCCCAAGTGAACACTACATAAAAAACTATAATGCACTATTTTTAATGCATGTAGTTTTCCAATCTTTATTTGACTGTTGTTATGGTAATTAATTTAAATTCTAAGAAAATAAAATGCAAATCCAGCTAGTGCAAAAAAAAAGTGAAAAAAATTTCAATTATTATTAGGTACTCTCATCAAGATGATGTCAAAATTCATCTCTGATTTACATATTTTGTTACTATTACATCACAGTTTTTTATATATATTAGAAAATCACAAAGAAATCTAAGAAACTATTAAAGAATTTATGGCAGTATTGTAATGAATTTCCACAAATTTCTTCAAATTACATCAGCAATTTAATTAAATTTGTTCTTATATTTTATCTGTTTATAACTTTTTATAGTTCAGAAACATTTAAAAAGTAAAGACTGNTACTATATTGCCATAAGACAACTTTTAACTGTAGCACGTGTAAACTAATTCGCGTTGATTTGTTTACAACTTGTTACAGTTAAGTTGATTGGTCGAATCATTATAGTCGCAAACCCAGATGCATTGTAAATAATCCCATCATGCTTGACGACACAAAACCAAGTGAGTATGACGTATTTCCGCTCGCCTCTCGAGTTCACTCGAAGGGTCTAACTCGAGACTAACAATTATGTGAGTCATAGTAACACAAGCGAGTTCGATGACGTCAGTTCGAGTGCAACACGAAAAACTCGAGAGTAAGGGCCCAGATTGGGGCACCATACAAGACTGTAGGCTCTATGACCTGTCTATAGATAATTACGAGAATGTCTCTGTTGACCCCCAGCTCTTACCGGCCATGTAACTGAGGAGATTAGCCAGTTTGAGGGCCTTCCAACATACATAGTCCACATGTGGGTTCCACTTACATACAGAAATATCTGATATATTTCTCTATTTACATACCTACTTTTTCATTTTAAGAAATATCAAGTACGAGAAATGAATTATATATTTAGCTAAATACATTTACCAAAAATTTTCAAGATATGACCAACACTGCAATTATCACTCACAAAGGTAAAAAGTAAAGGAAACTTCTCATTTTTTAATATTTTCAATCCATCATAATGATTCAGTAATAAAAAGTATTTAATTGTTGTAAATAACTACTTTTGGGGTCTTGATCAAATAATTGCAGATTCCAATTAATAAAACAAATTTATTAAGCGCTCGAATACTGTACAGAGTGCTGGCAGTACCGTACACGTGGTCAGACGGACTGTCCGGGAGACAAAGACCGAAAACTAAGGACGCGGTAAGTGTTGCCAGGTTGGCCACAACTTTAAGGATTATATTTTGAATAATGTTAATACATGTTATGTTAGATAAAAATAATTTAAAAACAACTAGAGATTATTATTTACTTATTTGTTATTAGTACGCCCATAAAAGGGGGGAAATAAACAAAAATAACAACAGCAGCAAAGTATTTCTTGTTTGGTACTTAAACATTCGATTAAAACAAATAACACAGATTTAACAAATAAGTATACAATTTATAATAAACCAACGTTCACCTAAATATTTGGGTTATAATATGGCTATAATCAAATAATTAATACAAATAAATTAGGTACTAGAGGTAAGAGTTAGGCACCATCTCCTGTTTAAATTAATAGTTATAATTTTAATCATTTAATAAATAATTTAGAACCTTCTGGAAAAAAATAACCGAAACACTTAAAATTTCTCCCTTTAATAAATATGAGACTGAACATGACACAAATACTTGTGTCAATACACAATGTTGATCAATAATACAATATTGGTAAAAATGTCCCTATTGTATGGCTAATCACAATATATAAAATGGCTAATTAACATAATCCAATGCTTTTTAAGATGTACTTCTATAAACAAACATTTCAAAGAACACCCAACATTATAAGTTAAATAACTGGCAGTCTGCCATCTTATACTTAAATTTTGTCTGGATAAACTGGAACATAATTTATATCTTGATTTCATACTTGATTTAATGCAAACAAGATATGATCAAGTAAATAAGTCCTCAATTGTGACTGTAAATTATTAGAAAATACTAAAGAATGACTTTGACAGAGTCAATTGTACTTAGGACTGTCAAAAATATTTTTTAACTGATAAAGCCCTGCTTCTCTTATTTAAATTTGCTTTCTTTAGTACAGATTCATATGTACAATAATGAAGATCAAGACAAGGAAGGTCAATAACCTTAGACCAGAACAATTTTTTTAAATTTTAATTTCTAGTGGAGGCTGTCTCCCTAATTCCAGTCTTACAACCTAACCAGGCATTGATGTTCATTTTTAATAATCTTTCAAAATATCTTATTTGCATGTTTTCAATTTTATCAATAAAATCAATTATTTTGTTTTGTAATTAATAATAATAAATAGATAATAACTACAATTTCATTTTAGCTGTTTTTGCATTAATAACTCTGAAAAAGCTTATTTCACTTTAACATCATATTTTTTCAGAGTCAATTGTAGTTGGGAGTGAGTTTTAAGCTTATGTGATTTTTTTCTCTGGAAAATGAGTTCCATTAGTTTAAACAAACACATTGTCATGTTTAGTTATTAATACAGTAACAGACATTCATTATAGACCGTATCAGGTACTCATTTTCATTTGTAACTTAATTAATGGTGCACCAGCTTCATTTGGAGATAGGACCTTTTGCTACCAACATCTTAGCCACGAATGATGGAACATTATTGACCCAAAGTGAGGTACATCAAGTGTCAAATATAAACTGTAGGATACTTAGTATGCATGTAGGTGTCGTTGAAAATGCAAAAAAAATAAGATTTGTGATAAGTGTTATTTAAGCACTTCCGCAATCGAAGGCCTTGGTTGCTTTGTAATTGCACAGTTTCACAGCTTTAAGGAAACCACATAGGCAAGACATTAACAATCTTATTAACAATTTTCATGTAGCAAACAATGCTTTTGATTTAAAATAGTCTTGAGAATTTCTTAATTTTCACAATCTATTCATGAAAAATAAAATTAATTTAAATATGTGATATTTACTTTATGAATATGGTAAATTCTAAAACAAGTTACCATGAAAATACATTATCACCATCAATCGGATACTTCTAGATTCAAAAATTTTTAAGGAAACTTATAACACTTGTAAGATAAATACAGTAGGTCAAAATGTCTGCTTTAATAATACAGTAAAAAAATATATAAAAAACTTAGTGTAGTAATCGTAAATAGGTTTGCAATATAATATAAAACTGTAACTCAACGTACAAAATATAAATTTAATACCATATAATATTACAATGTAGTATAAAAAATCAACATTGAGAACAATATTATATTAAGAAAGAAAAACAATAAGTATTATTTAGCTTTGATGACAAACAATTAACATATTATTAACTTCATTTAAAAATACTCGTATTAGAAATCATTCGATAGCTACAACACACAATAAATTAAAACTGCCAATTGGTCGTGCACATATTCTAGGAATACAGGTATATTAAGAAAACAATAAGGTAAGATTAATCTTTTATCATAGTATCAACTTTAAGATATATGATAATTTAGGTTATAGATGATAAATTTTAGAGGTTATTGACTTCATAACAAATTAAATGTATTTATTGTTTCTTGGTAAACTTAATTAATACGTTTAAACAATGATTTGATTAATTTTAATTAATTAATTTCATGGAAATCAGAGAAAGTAGATCATTGATAGAAGGAAGCAGAACAAGAAGCTCAGACATTGCAAATAGAATCAAAGAGAATAAACTCTCCAAATAATTTTCAATGGAATGTCTATTATAATGAAAAAGAAAAAATGAGTGGAAACTTTAGAAACCCTTTCCTTCCCCCCTAACTATTGTTCATAATTAAACATAAAGTAATAGTTATACATAAGCAGTAACCAACCCAACACATGAAAGTTTCCAAAATCTGCCAAATTATCATGCTATTATTAGGTTAGTAAATAATTAGATATAAGTCAATTTGGTTAGGGATAGATATAACTGACTATCCCTAACTGCAGTTTTGTGGTAATACAATATAATTTGGAATGGTAGCATGACTGCCTACATCTAGCCAAATTGAAAATAATTTAAAATTAATCAAAATAAAACCAATTTTTGTGATAATTAACTGTACGTTTTGCTGATTGGAAAACTAAGATAATAAATAATCCGTTGGATTTGTTGAATAAAGAAATAATGACTAAAATTTACTTCTCTAACTGTTAAAGTCCACTGTTTTCTGCTTGAATGAAGATATATAGAATGTCTTCCTTAATTCTTCAATACTTCCAAGCCTTTCAATCGTCAGAAGTAGAAATTACTGACTAATTCATAGAAACATCACAGAAGCTGGAACTTTATGAGGTACGAAATATGACTTTGCCGGCCAAAATGCCATTAGGTTTGATTTGTGCCTTTCAAAGCTTTATTTGATAATTTCTCTCCTCCATAGTAGGCTGAAAGTACTTGGAAATTAAAGAAGGCATTCTAAATATCTGAATTAAGTAGAACAGTAACTTAGAATTGTAATAGATAAGCATAACAACAAAGACTAAAAATAACAATAAATCTTTTAAAAATAGCCATTTAAATTAAAATCTACATTAATTATTTTTAAGAAATAAACAGTACTTTGTTTACAGAAATTTTCAATTTAGTGAAAATTGGTTAACTTTTGGTAATTGTAAAGTGGCATCTTTTGAATGGGCACAAAAGTTAGCACAAATTTTGGTATTATTTGAACTTGTAGGATGTTTCCTAGAATAAGTGTGCAAAGAACAAGAGTGATTCCAAAACATTGAACGTACCCTACTCGATAAAGTATGTAAACCGATTTTTGCTTTTCTTAGAATTAAATAAAATTTAAATGTTGCACGGTGTTTTTAAATCTTGCTTACTGACATCTCCTGCCGCACCGAGAGATCCCTGTGGGATACGCTTACATATAACAACTTTTATTCTTTCCCCTCATTAAGGCTGTTATACACGGTAAGGAAATCCTTTGAGGATTAACCGTGATTTTTTTTTCTATCTATCCATTTTTAAATAAAAATAATTCTTTATACGTTGGGAGATGTTTTAATAAGTTTTGTAAATTACTATGTTCGATCCAGCCAGTTATATCCGAGTTTTTTTCGTCTGTTTAGCACATCCTTTGAGGATTTCCTTACCGTGTATACCAGCCTTTAGATATCAAAAATTTAATGTAAGATATTGAATAAAATTCACAGTTCTGAACATCAAACCAAAAAAATGTATTATTGTATTTCAATCTATATATATATGTAATTGAGATGGGTTGATAATGATAATTGCAAAGCCCAAACAGTTAGGAGTTGAAAGTTGAAATTTGGTACACGGTACATCATGAGAATGCACACTAAGGAATTTTCCGAATTTTCCCTCTGCAGATGACAGGGAGAGGGTTAAGGCTTAACCTGAAGAGCTTGACTTCTATTGTACTATTTTAGATGAGATTTTTTTCTGTTTTTAACTGTGTTTTAGTAGGGTACACCACACGAATACACACTAATAAGAAATTTTTGGAATCCCCTGCGGGGAGAGGAAGAGGGTTAAAGATTACCTTGAAGAACTCTGCTTCTACTGTACTATTTTAGATGTGGTTTTTTGTGTTTCTAATTGCATTAAAATGNCTAAGCATAACAATAAATCTTTTAAAAATAGCCATTTAAATTAAAATCTACATTAATTATTTTTAAGAAATAAAAAGTACACTGTTTACAGAGATTTTCAATTTAGTGAAAATTGGTTAACTTTTGGTAATTGTAAAGTGGCATCTTTCGAATGGGCACAAAAGTTAGCACAAATTTTGGTATTATTTGAACTTGTAGGATGTTTCCTAGAATAAGTGTGCAAAGAACAAGAGTGATTCCAAAACATTGAACGTACCCTACTCGATAAAGTATGTAAACCGATTTTAGCTTTTCTTAGAATTAAATAAATAAAATTTAAATGTTGCACGGTGTTTTTAAATCTTGCTTACTGACGTCTCCTGCCGCACCGAGAGATTTGTGTGGGATACGCTTACATATAACAACTTTTATTCTTTCCCCTCATTAGATATCAAAGATTTAATTTAAAAATAAGTTAAGATATTGAATAAAATTCACAGTTCTGAACATCAAACCAAAAAAATGTATTATTGTATTTCAATCTATATATATATATATATATATATATATGTAATTGCAAAGCCCAAACAGTTAGGAGTTGAAAGTTGAAATTTGGTACACAGTTAGGGTACATCACAAGAATGTACACTAAGAGTACACACACTTAGGGTATCACAAGAATGTACACTAAGAAATTTTCCAAATTTTCCCTCTGCAGATGACAGGGAGAGGGTTAAGGCTTAACCCGAAGAGCTTGACTTCTATTGTATTATTTAAGATGAGATTTTTTCTGTTTTTAACTGTGTTTCAGTAGGGTACACCACGAGAACACACACTAATAAGAAATTTTTGAAATCCCCTGCGGGGAGAGGAAGAGGGTTAAGGATTACCTTGAAGAACTCTGCTTCTACTGTACTATTTTAGATGCGGTTTTTTGTTTCTAACTGCATTAAAATGTAGGGTATGTCACAAGAATGCACACTAAGAAGGGATTTTTGGAAATTCCACCCCCTACCCCAGAGGGAAGAGGATGAGAGAGTTAAGGTGGCCACATACGTTAAGGAAAGCCTTTGAGGAATAACTGTGCAGGCCTGGCCTTGAGGAAATTCAGAATTTCCTATCGCCCACACACGAGGAGGAAAATCTCTCAGTTAGTCAGTCAGCCATGCATCTGATGACGACATACTGGCTGTTCTTGGATGTTTATTGAAAACAAATTGTATTAAAACTTGCAGGAAAAAACATGTGCATAAAAGTCTATGGTGTAAATCAGTGTTTCTCAATGGGGGTGATATCGCCCCCATGTGGGTGTTTTTCCATGTTCAGGGGGCGATTAGTAACAATTTATATTTTGGGGGCAAAAAACAATTTTTTGGGTGATAGAGTAAAACATNGTCAGTCAGCCATGCATCTGATGACGACATACTGGCTGTTCTTGGATGTTTATTGAAAACAAATTGTATTAAAACTTGCAGGAAAAAACATGTGCATAAAAGTCTATGGTGTAAATCAGTGTTTCTCAATGGGGGTGATATCGCCCCCATGTGGGTGTTTTTCCATGTTCAGGGGGCGATTAGTAACAATTTATATTTTGGGGGCAAAAAACAATTTTTTGGGTGATAGAGTAAAACATTATATTAAGAATAATTAGATATTTTATTCGTTATATCGTACAATAATTAAACAAATAACATTATACTAGTCACTAGTCTATTCAATGCAGTACGAATTTGGCATTAGCCTTGGCCCTTGGCATTGGAATTTTGAAGTGAAGGAGGCGACGATTCGTTAGAGAGTGAGAAACACTGGTGTAAATAGTAGTAGTAGTGGTATGGGTAGCACTGATCACAAAATTAATTTTTCAAGATAAATCTTGGGCCATAGATTCTATTAAAAAGCATCAATTATCAGCGAAAGATCAGTGGCAAGTCGATTTTACTACAAAAAAAATTCATGGATTAAATTTTATAGATGAAAAACCATCAGACATACATAAGTGAGTTTGTGAAGAAAGTTTAATTTGCAAATTTAAATTGAAACTTGGAAATCTAGACAAAGCAGATTTTTGGAAACAATGGGAGAATAGGAAAAAGAAGCATGGAACTCTTTCAAGAATGCAGTGCATAAGTTTTTGGGGAATACTAAGGACTTCGACTACAAAACCATTGTACAACGCATGCTGCAGCAGCTTATGAAGCTTAAGGATGCAAGATGAGTTTAAAAGTTCATTTCTTACACACAAACACTAAACCAATTTACGGTGTGGAACAATCGACTAATCATAAAAAACAAACGTTTTCGAACCCCTTCTGGGCTCTTCATCAGGTTTTAGCTCGTAAAATTCGATTGACGAATGTTGTTCAAATAACGTCGTTCCTGCAATCGAATAGTTCTTTTAAAATTATACGTTGCGCCTGCCGTTCAAATTTAACGAAAGCCATTAACGAATGATGTTCAAATAAGTTCGTTCATGAGTTCGAACAGTACTTAAAATTGTCCGTTACGCATGCGTGACGTGTCCTCCTTCTCGGATATAATGAGCAGTTAAGGCACGCCGTGTATCAACTCTTGCCAGGCCATCGACAAAAGCATCTCCTCTTTAAAATTTATGCACGTGGTTTCGATAGAGGATTTAAAGATGTGCATCACCTCTAACCATTTGAGATGATCATTGGGAGGCGCACTGAGGAGGAGATTGGTCCTAGTAAAGTCAGCAACTATGCCCAGGTCTGTTGCGTATGTTGCGAGGGCCATGCTGGTTCTCCCGTGACAAATGTCTGCCTGATGTTCCTGCATTCTAACACCTATGGATCTTTTAGTAGAGCCTATATATACTAAGTCCCTATCGAATCTATTATCTCTCAAAGGGACACTATAGACTCTCGGTGTTCTGCTGGGGTTAGGAGGGTCCTTCCCATTCGTTAAGATGTTAAAAACAGTAGATAAAACCTACGAGCTAAATATGAGCTAAAACCTGATGAAGAGCCCAGAAGGGGTTCGAAAACATTTGGTTTTTATGATTAGTAGATCGTTCCACACTGTAAATTGGTTTAGCGTTTGTGTTTGATATATAGGTGTAGTGAGTAGTGAGTTTTTGTATAGTTTAGCAATGCCAGCTAATATATACCGTAGTACGGTGTTAGGCTTAACTACAGCCAGAGCTCGTCTTCAGTTCTTGTTGGACTGTAAAAAGAACAATGTCATACGTATGTCTTTTTTCCGAATCCACCTCCCCCCGGGGAGCAAACCCCTCCTTGGTAAAGTGAGGATGATGTGCTTAAACAGGGCCATTCATTGCACCAGGAAACAACTTTATTCTAAGTTAACAAAAGTGGTGGAAATAGAAAATTCTTTGTTCCAATCGGGACCCGGGATCCTATTGTAAGAGAATGCTAAGATAGTCAACATGAAGGATAGGCTTAGAAGCAATCTCAGGAGGCTTTACAAGAAGAAGTTTCAATGGATTCTACAATTCCAAGTTCCCAAGAGTTGCAAGCAACCCTCCTTCCTGTTTATAGTGTGGGATAACTTAAACCTACCGAGTTTTGTGGTGGAGGTTCTCAAATTTGGACCAGCCTTTGCACTACCGCCAAAAAAAGGCGGACACAAGGAGCCTCATTCCGGATCTGGAAATTCTAGTACGAGAACTATCAGATAGACAAAAAGAATATTATCGATGGATGGCCACATTAAAAATAAAAAATGCCAAGGAGTCATCTGAGATAGCGAATCTAAAAGACAAGCTACGATGCACGGTGCAGTAGATGAAATTAAACAACATCACTCTTGTCAGGGCCAACAAAACTAAATCCATGGTTCTCATGAAGTGTGACACCTATGAAATACTTCATGAGAAATACTATGAGGCCTACACGAATACTTAACACTTACCCATTGCGATAGGACTGACGAGGGTTTTATCGATAGGCTGCATTCCAGAGTGAAACGGTTCACCGGTTCCGCTCTTGTTAAACGCTTGACACTTGGTAACTTAATGGTTGACTCCCCAGATGTCCCTAAATTGTTTGCCTTCGCAAAAACGCTTAAACTGGGCCAGCAACTCCACCCAGTCACGGACAAGGCAAGAGCGCCTACACAGAAGTTGGAGAAAGCTTTACGTACTCTTCTCGCTCCACAATTGGAGGGCTACCAGTACAATATCGCTAGTCCGGTGGAGCTCCTAACGCAATTGAAAGAGATCACATCCTACCGGTACATAACAGTTTTGGACTTTAAGTCCCTATACCCATCCATTGAGCTCCATCCCGCTTTCTGTGTGCTAAGGGGCATTTTGTTTCGTATTGTCGGGGATGACACATTACACAACCAAATACTTGAAATGGCACATTTGATATGTTATAATTCTGTGTTCCAATTCAATGGTGAAGTCTACACACAAGGCAGAGGGGTCCCCATGGGCAGCCCGATTTCAGGGACCTATGTGAGATGGTAGTCCGGCAGTTGGAGAAAAAAATCCTCCCACAATTCCTCCATAACATCAAACTATATAGGAGATATATTGATGACATTATTATTTTTTGGAAAAATGTGCCTGATATAACAGCCTTAGTAGACGCTTTTAATAATAACCCGTACGGGTTGACGCTTGAATTAGAACAATCTGACACTACCGAGGTCCATTTCCTAGATATTAGTATTAGGTTAGAGAAAGATGGCATCAGCACTGCGGTGTATCATAAACCAGGATCTAAGTCTTCGTACATCCCGGTAGGATCTAGCGATCCGGTACCATACAAGACTGCGGCATATAAAGCCTTAATCAGAAGAGCCTTCACACATTCTTCTAACATACAGGCTCTTGATAAAGAGCTAGCGTATATAATGCGAGTAGCCGCGGAACATGGTTATCGCATAGGCGTACGTAAGATGATAAAAAATTATAGCTGGATGTATGCAGTTAACGAACAGCTGGTGGACTGGCACAATGAGAGAACGGAAGATCCGGAAGACATAGAACGGATACCCATCACCTTTAACCCATATGTAAGATCTATATACGACAAGATCACCAAGAAGTGCCAAATACGTATTGCATACAGGAGGTGTCCTACTATTTTTAACATCTTATCGAATGGGAAGGACCCTCCTAACCCCAGCAGAAGACCGAGAGTCTATAGTGTCCCTTTGAGAGATAATAGATTCGATAGGGACTTAGTATATATAGGCTCTACTAAAAGATCCATAGGTGTTAGAATGCAGGAACATCAGGCAGACATTTGTCACGGGAGAACCAGCACGGCCCTCGCAACATACGCAACAGACCTGGGGACCTATTCTGAGCTCTTCCGATAACTCAACGAGAGCGATACACGGGTCATTTGATAAGTCCCTTTAGCGAAAGGCAGTTAATGAACCTTACACAAATTGCTATTCTGAGCTCTACATTAAGTGGGTTTCGCTAAGGGTAGTCGGTCGAGATGCGTCTGGGTTCCACGCTATCGATAGCTATTACGCTTTAACCAATCACAGTTTAGTTAACATAGTATTTTTGTCACGTGACTGCAACCCGCCATTTTCTAAGCGAAGCACGTGCTCATTGCATTGTCGCTGTAGCAGCGTTAGTTTTTACTTTTGTTTTAAAATGTCTAAAAAAGCACAACGAAGCCAGCGAACCACAAGTCGCCAGTTCGAGATGCTTGTCAATTTTATGGAAGAACACCCTAAATTAATGTCGGGGAAATTAGATTCTTCGTTTACTGCAAAAGATCGCCAGAAATTGTGGCAAGAAATAGCCGACCGTCTGAATTCCGATGGAGTCGGCTCACAAAAAGATCCGGAAAAATGGCGAAAAGTAAGGGACAGTGATATATTTATATATTCTGCATGTTTAGTGTTTTAAATAATTTACTGAGTCTATTTTGTCAGCCCATCCGTTAATAAGCAAATATTGTTTTTAAAAATTAAAATTTATGTGATAGTCATTTATGTATAGTGTATAGTTTACTGTAAGTTATGTATACGGAATGATTTTTTTTACTAAACTAATGAATTAAAGCCAACATTTAAACTTAGATAAAATCTACAAAATAAAGACTTCTATTATTACATTCTGCTAACATTTTATAATTATACAAAGTATGTCTAAGTTTCTTTGTATATTTCTATGTAATTAATATATTTTTTAGTTCAATCATTAAGAATAAAATGACAAACTTAATTTTTCCACAATTTCTGCTGCTATAAACCTTATAACCAAATTAGAAGTAGTATTATGATTAAATGTCAAATGCAATACATATTATTAAATATAAACATTATTTGCATAGACTTGGAGTGACTGGAAGGCAAACATTAAAAGTAAAGCCTCACAAATAAAAAAATCATCATTTCAAACAGGAGGAATCAAAAATTAACTGAAGTTGAAGAGAGAGTTTTAAATTTAATTGGTATAACTGCTGTTTACGGAGAATCCCAAATTGATGAGGCAGGAGTTCAGGTAATAAAAATCATATTGAAATTAAAACATGCTTATTAAACTACAGTAATTATAGGAATTGTATGTATTATAGGAACCAAATGGTGCACAAGAGTTGAGTGAAAGTGCACAAGACTTATTAAACTGTATGATTGACAATACTATTTCTTGTGTACAATCAAATGATTCTACTTGTATAAATGAAGAATATCCATCTAATCAAAATACATATTTCGAACTGCCTCCAAATGATGATTGCAATCCAACTGATTGTAACCCAACTGATGGTCTACATTTGAATACTTCATTAAGAAATGTTAACAGTAAGTGGATATATTATTTTGCAATATTAAATATTTAACAGATAAAAAATAATTTTAAAAAATTTATGACCAGGAAAAAAAAGGAAACATGAAAAATCTGTTGGGGAATGTATGGCAGAAAGCCTTAATAGAACAGAAGATGAAAAGTTGCATATTTTAAAAAATATACAACAAGCAATGAATGAAATAGCCAAAAATATTGAAAGGAAGGCAACAGCAGAAGAAAGGAAAGCAGAAGCAGAAGAAAGAAAGGCAGCAGCAGAAGAAAGGAAGGCAGCAGCAGCAGAAAACAAGGCTGCTGCTTTGCATGAAATTGCTGCTTCATTAAGGAACTCTATAACAGAAGCAGAAAATCAATAAATGATTTTACAATAAAAAAGGCTCTTTTCAGGGCCATTCATTTGTGATAAAGAGTAACCAAATCTATTTTCAACCAATATATTATTACCAAGTAAATTTCACATTTCAGGAAAGTCTTTTAACTATTTACATTATGCAAAATTTTATTTTATTTTACAAATTACTAAAATGTTTCTTCTAGCAACAAAGATGGTTACTGGTTTCCATGAAAAGTTCCATTTATATACTAGATAATTATTGCATATCATTCTGTGCAAAATAAACATTATGTTCATTTTAATTATTTATACGTATTTTGTAAAAGCATATAACAAAATGTTTTATTTCAGTATAGTACAAATGCTGCTATTGTTTAAAATTTACAGAATCAGTCAAATATAAGAATTATATAATTTTTTATTTATTGTAAATAATTATAATTATACAGCTATTATACAGTGTAATTCAGTATTATACAGTGTAAAGTTGTTTTTTTATTTACATATCTACATGAAATGACTCCTGAGGAGTCGTTTTTGAATTTCTCTGCCTTTGTTGCCAAGAGAAACATCATCTCCAAGTCTGGATACTGTGTGTTCCATTTCTCCCATCATTCCATCATATAGCTCTATATTCTCATCGAGAGAAATTTTATGAACTATGCACATATTATGTAAAACAGCACAGGCATTAATTATTAGTCCAGCCTTATAAGGTGAATAATTTAACACCCTGTGCTTGTGCAAACATCTGAATCGGGACTTTAGAAGTCCATTACATCTTTCTACAATAATTCTTGTTGATATTAAACTGCTATTATACTTTTGCTCATTTTGTTGCTGAGCATCTAATATAGGTGTCAGAAGCCATGGTTCCATTGGATAGCCACTATCACCTATAAAAAGAAATAAAACAATTTTGATAAATGAATTTTGCCATACTTTCATATATATATATTATGTTTATTTATTTATATATATTATATTGTATATACGTGTGTGTATATATTTATAATAAAGTGAAATGAAAAACATAGATGTTAATAAAAATAGTTAAAATATATTATAAAATAAAGACAATTGACATATGATACAAAAGATATTGTGTAACCACAGTCTTCTGCCTTGTTTTGATTAAACTTTTAATATTTTTACTGTTCTATTTACATATAATAAATCAAATATTCTAAACTTTCTAATAAATAACTAAAAATAAATCAACTATTACTCGATAAACATATATGAAGCATTATTTAGAAAAATCTAAGAAATATGTAATATTCAATATAAAAATCTGTTGGTTTAATTTTACTAACCTATTAACCAAGCATTATTATTTGTTTGAATTCTTCCCTCTATAAAAGCTCGTCTTAAGTTGCAGCTTTTCCATATAAATGAATCATGTGTTGATCCAGGAAATTTTGCGTTAACGCTAATTATTTTCATGTCGGGATCACACACCTGACAAATAATGAAAATATAATAATTCATTGTATTATTTTTGTGTCACGAAATGATATTTATAATTTAATAATAAATTTGATAATTTATGTACTAAAATCATTTAAAATATAATCAAAAAGTTAGTCATTTACTTACTATTTGGGTATTTATGGAATGATATCCCTTTCGATTGATATACGTAAATTCCTTATGATCGGGATCATTAAGTGATGGTGCAATTATAGGAATGTGAGTTCCATCAATAGCACCTATCACTCCCGGAAAGCCACCTAAACTCATAAATTTTTGTTTGACCAATGCCATCTCAGTTTCAGAAGTTGGAAATTTTATCCAGTGATGAAGAAGGATGATGTTTATTGCCTTGCTTACTGCTGTTATGCAACGGCTCACTGATGGCTGGCTAATTTCTAAAGTGCTGTCTTGTGCTACTGGCATCTGATAAGAACCAGAAGCAAAAAATCGAAGAGCACATAATACCTACAAGAAAACAAATTTAATAAAACTAATGAAGCTCACAGATATATATTATATTTCAAAAACTTATCTATAAAAATTTTTATAAACATATGTGTATTCAAATTCATATTGTTATATGAACATCAACATGTTAATGCGAATTTAAAATGCCATTATTTGGGAAACATATTCTCTTATACACAATTTTCATATATTCTCAATAATTTTATACATTCATTTTTCTATAAATAAAAGAAAATTAATTCCATATTACTCTGAATACATATTTTATTTTAAAATTTGCTAAATGATTATTACTCTTTAATTATAAATACATTATAAAATGTATCTTATGTGTAGTATATTTTATAATTGGTTACTATAATTTAAAATTTATACTTTTATATATAGTGAAAACAGTAAATGTTAATATTAATTAATTAATCTATCAAACTATAGTGTATAAAGTTAATTTCTTCAAAGCTGCAGCTTACATTGTATATATAAAAAATAATGTTTATTCAAAATTCTTGTTAAAAATTACACTTCAAAAGTGTAACCTGCATATACTAATCTTCACGAAACTTTTATATATTTATATTCAAAGCTATCATTTTAATTTATACATATGCGAATGAAACCTATTTCAGAAATAATGTTCATGCTATAGCTACTTACTTTAAATTTGAACAAAAAAGCAATTATTCATAAATAGTTAAGGTAATTATTTTTAAGCAATACAACAACTTAGTTTATTAACGTTAAAAAGCTACTTACTTTTATTTCTGCAGATAGAGCATTTTTCTTAAAACACTTTGGCTCTAGCGTATCTCGTAATGCATTACATACATATATAACTAATGGTTTCGGAAGACGATAAAGTTGTTTAAATCGTGTATCGTTCAGCCGAAAAGCATCAGCTCGAAGATTAAATTGAGATTCGCGATGTCGAATTCTAATTTCTTCTCTCTCCAATTGTTCACGAAGTAATATCATTCTCACACCGAACGACGCCATGTTGTTTAGACTTTCGTTACGTTCCTAACGTTGACAGTGACCGATAACAAAAGCTTAGTTATCACACGTGGCTATCGTGACCGAAAACGAAACATACGGCTCAGAATAGCATTTTCACGGTTGATTAAACACGAGTCACGTGGTTCTGATAGAAACTGGTTTTTATCGTATCCGTTAGCTTAACGCTACTACTCAGAATAGGTCCCCTGGGCATAGTTGCTGACTCTACTAGGGCCAATCTCCTCCTCAGTGCGCCTCCCAATGATCATCTCAAATGGTTAGAGGCGATGCACATCTTTAAATCCTCTATCGAAACCACGTGCATAAATTTTAAAGAGGAGATGCTTTTGTCGATGGCCTGGCAAGAGTTGATACACGGCGTGCTTTAACTGCTCATTATATCCGAGAAGGAGGACACGTCACGCATGCGTAACGGACAATTTTAAGTACTGTTCGAACTCATGAACGAACTTATTTGAACATCATTCGTTAATGGCTTTCGTTAAATTCGAACGGCAGGCGCAACGTATAATTTTAAAAGAACTATTCGATTGCAGGAACGAAGTTATTTGAACAACATTCGTCAATCGAATTTTACGAGCTAAAACCTGATGAAGAGCCCAGAAGGGGTTCAAAAACGTTTGTTTTTTATGATTAGTCGATTGTTCCACACCGTAAATTGTTTTAGTGTTTGTGTTTGATGTATAGGTGTGGTGAGTAGTGAGTTTTTGCATTTCTTACACTCCCGTATTGACTATTTTCCCAAAAACTTGGGAGCCTACAATGAAGAACGGGGTGAAAGATTTCACCAGGATGTCCGTGATATCGAGAGATGTTACCGAGGAAAATGGGTTGTCAATATGTTAGCTGACTACTGTTGGATGCTCGATCGAGAAACCAAAGAAGGAAATCGGAAACGAGTTTGAAGAAGAATCAAAAAGAAGATAAAAGGTTTCATTAGAAAAAAGAGTAGACCTAAAATTGTGTATAAATATCAGAAACAATTTGTTGATTAGTTGTAAGAAAATATAATATATTTAGTTCATTGTAATAAATAAGAGTTTTTATCAAAAATTTGTTTCTATTTTGCAAAAAAACCTTTACGTCATGGGATGTAACAAAAGTTATTTTTAGAATCTGCGATCTTTAAAACATATAATTCAGCAAAAATATTCCATGCAGCTAGAAAAAAATTTCTTTTTGCAGACCTGTGTAGTAAATAAAGGGATTTTTAAAGCCTTTTAGTTAATGCAAGACAGAATATTGGCATATATATCTCTGGAATTTAAATNGAAGAAGAAGAAAAGGTTTCATTAGAAAAAAGAGTAGACCTAAAATTGTGTATAAATATCAGAAACAATTTGTTGATTAGTTGTAAGAAAATATAATATATTTAGTTCATTGTAATAAATAAGAGTTTTTATCAAAAATTTGTTTCTATTTTGCAAAAAAACCTTTACGTCATGGGATGTAACAAAAGTTATTTTTAGAATCTGCGATCTTTAAAACATATAATTCAGCAAAAATATTCCATGCAGCTAGAAAAAAATTTCTTTTTGCAGACCTGTGTAGTAAATAAAGGGATTTTTAAAGCCTTTTAGTTAATGCAAGACAGAATATTGGCATATATATCTCTGGAATTTAAATAGTACTGTATTACAATCGCAGCCACCGTCCGACTCGACGGAATAAGTCACGACCCATATTTCACCGCCCGCAGAAAAAAATAAAGCGCAGCATTGGCGTGCTGTCATTAGAAGCATTGAAAGCGCTGCTTCCCTTGTATTTTCTAAAAAATAATTACATATTAATTTTAATTATATGAAAATAATCACACAATATTTTATTATAACCGCATTATGTATCTTATTACAAATTTCTATACTACACGTGAAAAAAAAAAAAAAAAACATAAAATCACTATTGTATATTCGAATATTAGTGGCGGAGTGGAATATCTGTATTGTCAGATTCTATAAAGTCAGATTTGCGCACGCGCTTTACAGAGCACCGACCTCACCTGGTTTAGCCGGTGGAAGCCTACGACCTTGGGTTGATGCTACACATATAACGCTTCCAATTCTATCCGGGAGCGGTTCCGGGCTGTTAGCCGCCCGCCCGCTAGATATTTGGCCGATTACATGAATAACGAGTAGATTTATAACTTAACCCAACCAATAAGAATTTACTGGTATGTTTTTACAATAGTTCTGTATAGTTGACGGGAGTTAAAAAAGTCCATTAAAGTATTTGATATATTTATTCCGCTCTCTCATTTTATATTACTCACGGATTTCAATGTTAAACCAGTGATATTATGATTTAGTATATCCCATCTTTAAGGGGATGTAGAAAAAAACGTGTACAATTGTTGTATCTATATATATAAAAATGAATGTATGTCTGTGTGTGTGTCCTTCATGCATTACCACACCGTTTATCCGATTGCCGTGAAACTTTGGGAAGTTGTTTAATATACTCCAGCGAAGGTTTGTGGCATAGTACGATTGCCATGAAGCTTTGGAAAGTTTTTTAATTTTTTAATACACTCCCGCGAAGTACATTTATCCTACGATAGATGGTGCGCGTTTACACGAGCATTCGCGCACAGTGTGTCATTTCAAATTGTAAAGACCATTTCCCCCCTTCAAAAAATTCTCTATATATGCATTTGTAAACTGTTATTTACGATATTTATAATAATTTTTGTTTAATCACTTTATTTTGACTTTTTTTGCTAATTATGTATTCACTCGAACTTCGTTAAAATCTTAACTGTACCCCAAACAACGACAGAAGTTGTAGGAAGAAATTCGCCTATTTTACCGATCTAGGTATCCCCCTTTTTCAAATTTTAATATCGACTCAAAATAATTTAAAAAGACAAATTACAATAAAACGGTTTATTATCCAACTATCAGGAATTTCACAACATGCCAAGGAAGAGAGGAAGGAGCAATTAAATAATAAAGATTATAAAGGATTAAAATATATATAAAAATGAGGAATATCGCACTTCTGACAATCGCTGCGAGTGTGTGGGCTAAATTTGGAGAATCCGTGCTTCTCGCATGGACAACTGTATGTGGCCGGCTCACGCGTCGGAAAACCTTCCGATTTATTCGTGTACGCACCAGACGAAAAAACAAAAAATATCGTGTATCCACGAGCACTCCAATAAATAAATAGAATTGAAACAACACTTTGAAATGTTTTCCCGATGAAAACGAATAATAATAATAAGTTTCAATAAAAATGATAAAATGAAAATTTAATTTTATCATAACGAGTTCGCTTGAATTTCATTTCTTCTGAGATCGCAGCAATGCGCGACAGGTAAGCTAGTAATGTTAAAAAATTAACCGTTACTTCGACAGCGTCATTTACAACTAAATTTAATGAATGAGAGAGATGCATGAGGTACAAAAAATGCCCTAGAATTTATATTCCTTAAATTTACGATTTATGTATTTGTTGTCATAAAAATTTGACTTTCCACTTTTTTCCCAAGACTACAAATATTCGAGTACAAAGTAACCGGTTTCGACTTATTTCTACTTAAGTAGTAGTTAAATAATTAAGAGATTAGAGAATTAGAGACATAAATAAAACCATGCTGAAAGAGCCAGAATTTTACTTAAAAGCTTAACCGAACCAATCTCTAGCTGAGTGCAGTGGGGACTGATTTCTTCGAAATATTAGATGTAATAAAGACAGACATTTTTCCAGTTTAACGAGAGTGACCGAAAAGTTGTAAATTTTGGAAATTTCCGTGGACAACACCTGGTCCTAAAACGAATTAAAAAACAAACAATGGACAACCTATTAAGTTTAACATATTTAGACTTTTACAGTCATGGTGAGAAACGTTTAAAATTTACAAGAACCCTGTCGCGTCTTTTGACATTTGACATAGACCGGTATTGGCACCCTCGGGATTTGGCAGCCCACGTGCATGTACACACTGCACACCTAGCGGGACCGTCTCTGATTCCACTCGTAGGGAGCTATTTGACTAAGTGGTTAAGATTTAAAGAGTAAAGAATATTTTATGTTACTTTTATGTACGTTTTATTACAAAGCTATATTTAATTATAAATTTCTTTAAAAGTATATTCGTACAATTGAAGAATGTTTTGTACCAGCTATGTACAGGTACATCCACCACATATTTTATTTCACCGAGTAAGTTTTTATTATTTTATTTTTAATTTTAGCCCCTATATCGTGGCTAGCGATTCGGAATGTAATTGCGATATTGAAAATTTATTTTTAAAAAGTTTTGGCTCGAGATCATATAATGAAAAAGAAAACATTATTAAAAGAGAACGGCCAATGCCTAAGTTAAATATAAACGCTTCAATAAAAAAATTTGTTCGACATTTTCACGATAAAATGGCTCCGTAAATGCATAAAAATGCAAAAATTGTTTTGTTGGCTCACCTACTATTTTCAAATGAAACGAATGTGTGAAATTAGAATGGCTTTGACGATTTAGCTGGCAAAAGACACGAAAAATCTTGTCTTTTGCCAGTTATTTTGAAGATATTTGCCTTTTGTATTTGAAGCAATTTGGAAATGGAAGCGGAATAGAATTTAACATTAGTAAATAATATAAAATAAATATTGAAAATTATAACGAAATAGTTACGGCTAATAAATATATTATATCTAAATAAATAGAGTTATATGTTTTTATCAAAGCGAGAATTGGTATTTAGAGGGCAAAGGGGACCTATTGAAACTAATAACAGAGGTAATTATATTGAACTTGTTTATTTATTAAGTACGTCAGATAAATAATCTATTAAAAATACATTTAAAGAAAGAATTAACTGATTGCCCCTGGAAGTCGGCTTCTTATAGAAACATGGCTTCCCTATCATCAAATGTCAAGGCACGCCCCCGAAGCACAGTAATATCGTCCGAAGTCGAGCCGACCGACGTTTTCGGACTCGCACGAACGGGAAACAAAGCCACCGAACTTTTTACTAATAAAAGGCATCGTCAGGCAAGCCCATCTTTCCATGTATGCGCCATTTTGCTCCACGCGCTCTCTCCGGCAGAAATGGGCTCTTTCAAACACTTTACGAAGAACGTCGGAGGAAGCGGCCGGTTCTTCATTCGTTCCCCAATCGACGAGAAGCAACATTCGGTGGGGTGTTTTTTAGCTCCGGAAACAATAGAATCACCAGGAAGAAGATCGGGGGTGTTTAGTGTGATGTCCCCATCACACTAAACACCCCCAATCTTGTTCCTCGTTTAGTTGTTTTCAGGGCTGTGGAGTCGGAGTTGTGGAGTTTTGGTGTTTTAACCAGAGTCGGAGTCGGATGGTAAAGAAAAGTCTGAGACGGTAGATTTTTACGCGATTACACAGCTCTGGTTGTTTTTAATTGAATTCGTCTCGAGAAAGACCATGCTACCGCCACAAGAGTATACCAAAATTTCTATCTGTTTAGGACACGTCTACTAGAGAGGTGTTTTAAGAGAGCAAAATTAGAAATAAACGCCCCATGTATAAAGGATGGACTTTTACCATTTTTAGGTCACTTATTCACACACGTAGGTACTTACGTAGACACACGCGCACTGTTTAAAACAAATTTCCAAATTTCTATCCGCAAAGTTTACTTTACGAGAGAAGAGAGACTTACTGTGAGAAGACGCATATGACGTCTCCTTCCGTCAGATCGTAATCCAAACCGCCGACGAACACCCAAGGACTTTTCTGGTAGATCTTGTGCCACGAACAACTGGCGTTAATGCCTAACTGAATTTCCCTTTCGTTTAACTTGGTTATGTTCTTTACATTTCTGTAATAAGATGATATTGCGTCGTTCAAACGACTTCTCAAGCAATTAAGCAACAAATAGCAACTTACGTCATAGGATTCATGGCTCTTCTTTCGTTTCCAAACACTCGTCAAAATAATCGACTGCGTGCCGCCATTTGTAATACTCTCGTAAACGATGCACCTCCTATTCCGGAAGTTGTCGAGAATAAGCGATGGCTTTGACTTATTATTACTGTATTTTTTTATATTTAAACCAAAAGTTATCATTAAAAACTATAAAAAATAATGGTAAGATTTACCCTCCGAATGAGGGGGTCGCCACCCCCCAACGGGTAGCCCTCCCCCGTACGAACAATAAATGTCTAATAAACCACCCCCCTACGCGCGACCCTTCGCGAGATATAGCCCTCCGAAAATTGTTGTACGGGTCACGTGACCGCATGTTAGCCACAATTTACCCTGCGAATGAGCGGATCGGCGACCCCCCCGAATTGAAGACCCCCTCCGTGCGAACGAAAAAGTCAAGGGAACCATACCCCTGCGCGCGACCCTTTACGAGATATAGCCCTGTAAAGAATCGCCTACGTCATTTCCGGCGATCGGGATCGACGAGTCGCGTCGTTCTTTCTACTAAGCTTTTCGACCGCTAAGCCTATCGACTTATTCTAACGTTACTGCAGTCTAATTCGGAGTTAGGTCCTTTTCGCATGACCCCGCGCTCCTTCTCGACCTCGGGAGGGTGTAGGGCCCGTCATTCGCCGACACACTGGGTATCGCTCGCCCGGTCGGCTACAGTACTAAGCACCGCTAAGCCTATCGACCTATTCTAATGTACTACAGTCTAATTATTGCCGAGTTAGGTCCTTTTCGCACGACCCCGCGCTCATCCTTGACCTCGGACCTAGGGCCCCTCATTCACCGACACGCTCGGTTTTGATCGCGGTCGGCTAGTACTACGCGCCGCTTTCGCGGCTTGTCCAAAACACCTGACCTACCTCTTCGGAAGTGACTGTCACTAGTTAGGCTAATAGAAAACCGTTTTGAAACCAGATTGTACACTCACCTTCAACAGCGTCTCCTCCTGCATCTCCCGCCACGTCCTTTCGCTATCTGGCGACGCCTAGCCTATTCCCGATGTTGCGTGGGTGAGGACGGGGTGAGGCCGCTGGTCCCCGCCTCGGCTAGGTCCTGGGGGTCGATGACGAAGATGTTGGCGCCCGATGTTGTCTGAAAAATCACATAATCCAGGTTTCACATCCGCAAATAGGTATCCTTTGGTCACGCGCAATATACACAAGCTGCACTACTCACTGGGCGGTCGTCATCCCCCTGCCGTTCCTCTTCGTCGCCCTCGTGCACGGGAACATCGAAATAGGGCTCGTCCGGCGGCAGATGTTGATCCACGGGCACATCGATCGTCCGGAGTTGGAGACCCTGACGACCGGGGCCCGGGTAGACGGCCACGATGTCCCCGATGAACTGCCGGAATTTTGCCGATGTTGTTGGCAACTGGGACAGGACCCGCGTCCTGTACACGTACGTACAGTTGTAGCTCTGCAGGCTCCTGTCCGTGCGGAGCGACTTGATGGACTTCTTCAGCCAGCGATTTCTGCACTCGATGTTCTGAGTGTGGGCCTCGGGATCATCGGCGTCGACGAATCTGCTCGGAAAATAAAAGAAAAATGTCACTTTTCAATAACGCTTGTTCATTTCTTTCACATAACACATTGCAGTTTTATCTTCCTTACCTCCCGGGGCCCCGCTGGCTGTGATTAACGGTCTTATGTTCAGAGAAGCCCATCGTCGTACAACCGCGATATTGGGCCGCGCTGTCGGAAACAATGATGGAACCGCGGGCGATGTATCTGAGCATGTGGCTCCAGAGAACCCGTCGGCTCTTGTTGTCCACCTGAAAGAATACGAGAAACTATAACAAAACTTCCACAAAAACTAAAAAATAAAAGGAAATAATAATGCTTGGCTACTACTTACATGCCAGTACATCACCTCTTTTGTTTCCCGACAATAGGCACCGAAGATGGTGATTTGGGTGCCTTTAGTTACGCGGCCGCGGTTGTATAAGTCGCACTTTTTTTACTACTTTTTAGGGCTCAAAATCATGGTGCGTCTTATACTCGACAGGTAACCATTTTTACAGTGAAATAAACTACAGTAGTGGTCCACTCTAGGGACCATCCTGTGCAGTGATCCGTTAAGCCAGGGGTGGCCAAAATGTGGCGCATTGGACGATTACAAGCGATTGGCGCTTCAGTTAGTTCTGAGCAAAATTGCCAGATTTGCCGTTTTTGCGATTAAGAATATTATATAGAAAAATACATTTTTTATGGTCTGTCTTGGCAAGTTCATTTGTTGCACAATTCGTTACAGTCTATTTTGCAGATAAAATGAGTGTTCTCCACGTAGTAAATTACAGTGAATGCACGTATTTTGAGTCTCGCGATCTTTATTTCCGATCAGTTTACAGGCGTATAAATGGCCGAAAACATTTATCGTGATTAAAGTTATTCCAAGCCGATCTCGTTCTCAGTGCCAATAATTGTGGTGCAGAGTAATCTTCACCAAACGAGACTCTGGCAGCAATAGCACCATCATGAAGCAATAGCCCTCTCATACAAGAGATTATTGTTGACTATTGTAAATTGGTGCTTCAATAAACTGTCATAAATTAATTAATTCAACTGTGTAATAAAGTTATTCCTTTTTCTCTCCTAAGCAAAGCAGATTTATTCTTATCTCTATTTATCAGTCCCTAACATTGAACGTAAGATTGTATAAAAAGTGTTCGAGTTATATGGCACATCTGAACTCGTCTGTCAAAAAATTGGCGCATGGTATGCAAAAGGTTGGCCACCCCCTCGTTAAGCACATGGTCCCTCAACCGAATGGCTAGAGTACCCAGATTATCAGAATAGCGACACACGAGTCATCGCCGCCATGTTCTGTCGACTGTCATTGCGTGACCTCTAAGTTTACATTAAGAAATGATGATTATTTCAGTTTAATAAAGGTGTCGATTCACCCATCCGTCACATTCTTGAATAAAAAAACGAACAAAATGCAATCTCCCATTAAAAAGTTTTTTCTAAATTTTCTGTCTCAAAATAGGGGTGCGTCTTATACTCGACAGCGACTTATACTCGTCAAAATACAGTACTTGTCTAATTCTAATTACAAGTATAAAACAGCTTAAAAGTAGATCGAACAATGCGAAACATGGCGACAAAAAAGAAATAATCCGGATCATCTATCAAAGAAAAGGAAACGCTTTGTATAAAATACCTTATCGGTTTCCCGGGAGGAAACATGTCCGCCCGACACCGGGATTTCCGATTTGAATTCTTATCGGCCAGGACGCTATGTCTTTTAGCAAATTTGGTTAACACAGAATTACAAAAACGCGAGGTGAGAGACAAGGTGCAGAAAACAGAGGATACGGAAGAGCGGGGATGTCCACGAAACGCGACACGAGATTACCTCTGACGGAAACTTTCTAAAAGAATCTGGTCCTTATTTAGGATATAAACGCGTGAATAAAATCCGAAAAACTCCACGTCGGTGGGGTGCAATCGTCTACGAGCGTATTACAAAGAGACCAAATTTTAATAAATTACAAAATTATTAAATTTCGGCCGATACTCGACAATCTTTTAAAATTACGCTTGTAAATCTAAAATCTCCGAAAAAAGAGGATTTTCGAGAGAAATCCCGTCTCGATGTCACATCCGTCTTTCCGACCGGGTATTGCATCACAGTTACAATATCATTCGGCGTTAAAGAGAAAAGTAAAATTTCCTGTCGGTGTTTATCGATTTAACGACATAACCGCTTACCACCTTGTTATAAGGAGTTAAACGAACGGCCATGTCGGCGGAGCGTGGACGGATCTCCCTCCGGGTGAGTGTTTAATGATTCGTCGTAACGTTTAGAAATTCCTCTTATAGGCAGTGACGTTTGCGTTGTATAAAATGAAAGACCTTTCGATAAGCAATTGTATATTTATTTCTAGTCGAAAGAACGTTGGGATGACTGTCCGTAGTGAAACAGGCGAAGTTAAGTAACTTAATGTTATAAAAAGAATTGAAGCGATGTAGGCCTATTTCATTCTTTATAAAGACACATTCCCCCGTCGGTATCGCGTAAATTTTCTTGTTTTTAAGACGTAAATTGGTAAGTTTTCGTCCATACGGAATAACAAGTAAATGAAAAATTAATATTAAAATATATTGTCCTATTTACGTAAATCTATTTGAAGGTTTGTTTGTCGTCCGTATATGCGTGACGCAAAGTTAAGACTTTGTCCGTAAGATGGAAAAAGAAATTATCGATTCTTATAAAAATATGGAAGAAAATGGGACGGGATTATCGACAATTTCTACATAAATATCGGAAGAAGCTCTTGCGAGACCATAATATGGCTGTAAGGACATCTGTCAGTATCTGCAGACTATTTAGAAAATACTGAAGTTGGTTCAAAACGAGCGAGAAGTGCCAACAGAATCCTATTAGTAAATAATAACAACTTCCTCAAATTTGGCACGTGTGGAAACGTAATCCTTCTCGTCACCAACGTCGCGCCAATTACGATTAAAATCATCAGATCTCTCCACGTTAAGCTCTTTCGCCTTAGCATTTGACGATAGACCTAATGCAGAGCCGGATCCAATAGGTGCGAGGCTCCTCAAACTTTAAATAACAATATTAATTAACAGTTAATTTACATATTGAAATATGTTGTTATATTTTTAATAATATACCTAGATATTCATTTTTGTAACGTGTACTATTTTTTAATATATAAATTTTAATGCGCTGCGGGGCCCCTTCAAGCGCGGGGCCCGATTGGCATAAATCCATTTCTGACCTAATGCGGAGTGTTGCAAACTACAAATGCTCATTTGAAGCGATTTACCTCGAGATAGAGGAGATTGTATTTTTACCCCGACCGCACGAAAAACACTTTCATTTCGATTCTATTTCTGCCGTTTAATTGAATTTCGTCTGCATTGCCAGCGACAGTTTTTAATGTATTTCCAAGCTTTACTTTTCCAGTTTACTGTATTACATAGCTCTTTGGACCTTGTTCGAAATTCTTCGACACAGTAGCATATTTCTTCCCGACATTACATTGATTTCAACAAATTAGAAGCTGTGGTGCGATGAAAGTCGGGATGCAAAAACGTCCAGCAATATCTTTTAAGTATAGGCTAATTTAAGTCGGTAGCCATTTGGTTAAAATTACGGTAAAAATACAAAATAATTCCCGTTCAGACTCGTTCTCTTCGGCATTTCACTCCTTTATAACGAATTAAATGCGAGTTTTCTTTGCAGAATGCCACGGAAATAAAAGTGAAAAACCTGTTGAACCTGCTCTCGTGTATCGCTTTGGCTCAGTGTTGCACCGACTTCTTGAGCAGATGGGAGAATATCCAGTGTCCCACGTTGTTTATACTGGACACCAGAACCGATTGTCTTTCAAGCAAAAACATTTCCGTCGCTGTTAACGTCGACTATCTTTACGTCGAATGCTACGGAGCGGATCCGGATCGTCGGATCTTCCGGTGTTTTCAACAAACAGAAGTAATTAATTTAGGAATGCGCAATTGTTTTTCTCGGAATTTTAATTTGAATGAATTTTTATCTGGACTCGTCATACGCAGTTTGCAAATTGCATTTACTACAATCGAACCGAATTATCAAACTTTGCACTTTGAAAAGCTGCCATTTGTTAGAAACGTATCCCTGTCCGGAATAAGAACTGGAGGATCATTCGACCTGACGTTCGATTTTCAACCCGTCATCTACTGGCTACAAATTTTCAAATATAATTTCACCTCCTTTCACCAGCCGCCATTTAAAAATCTGACAAATCTTCCAATTCTGGAAATAGCATATGGAAATCTACAGCGTGTTCAGGTGGAGCTACTCCAAGATTTGAAAAATCTCAAAATACTCAACTTGAACAATAACAGATTAAAAGAGATTCCACGTGGATTCTTTAAAAATCTCACATTATTAACGTATTTAGATTTATCCGATAATCACATCGAGAACTTCTGGGAAGATATCTTTTCGGATCTCTTTAGTCTAAAAGTGCTTCAGATCAAAAACAATAAACTGACGGTTCTTCCGGAAAATTTGCTGTCTTCCCTCACTCAGTTAATCGGTCTCGAAATGAGTGGAAATACAGGAATAAAAAACTTACCTAAAGGATTCTTAAGAGGCTTGACACGCTTAGAACATCTTCGGGCATCCAGATGCTCTTTGGAACGTCTGGAGGAATCTTTATTTTCAGACACCACCTTTTTGATAGAATGCTTGCTAGATTTTAATAACATTACACGTCTACCGGAAACACTGTTTAATAACACGGAACATTTGAGTCGTTTGTCGATGACTGGAAATAAATTATCGGCTTTGTCACCGCGTGTATTTTCCAACTTAATGAGAATCGGATCATTAGACTTATCGTACAACAGACTGAACAATTTACATAAAGATATCTTCAAGCACTTATCAACACTGGCAGTGTTGCGGATGTCTGATAACGATTTGTCCTTCTTGCACGAAGATACACTTCTACCTCTTTCTGGTTTGAGAGAGATCGACCTATCAAATAACAACTTCGAACGTTTACCCGCAAAATATCCTTTTGGTTCCAGCAATCATTTAATAAGTGTAAACATCAGCAACTCGAATCTGAAGACTTTTCCTAATATTGATTGGTCGAATAACAATCTAACTAAAGTCGATTTTTCCCACAATCAATTTCGGGAAGTCACTCTACCCGTGTTTTCCAAGAAACACACCAAGATATTGCTCAACGACAACAACATCTCCACCATCTACATTGACTATCGACGACATTCTAACAGTTATCCAGTGTATAACGTCACGGGAAACGTCATCGAGTGCGACTGTCGAATCAGACAATTCTTGCGATTTCTTCATTTTGACAAAAACGCCGTCCGCATTTTTCCAGATTCCAATATCCTGCGATGCAATGGATGTTCCGAAAGGAAACTAATAGAAATTTGGCCAATTTACAGTGTCTGTCCGTGGAAAGAGGGATGTCCTTTGTTTTGCGATTGTTACCTGACACTAGAAGGACAAAGTACAATCGATTGTTCTCGTAGAAGTTTATCTGATCCGCCCGCGAGTCTTCCCGTCAATTCAACATTTGTCAATCTGAACAACAACCACATTGTAAATTTGTCTGAACTGAATGGGACTACGTGGGAAAACGTCACCCATCTGTATCTTAGTAACAATTCTCTGACGTCACTAAACGATTGGGTCGTTCCGGATAATCTCCTCTATTTGGCTCTGGATGGAAACAAGCTGTCGGATTTGCCCCCTTCTTTGATGAAGCGCGTGGAAGCTTCGTCGAACTTCAGCATCTTTCTTTCCAGAAACAAATGGAAATGCGATTGTCATTCCGTCCGTTTCAAGAAGTGGTTCACGCGGAATTTGCTTAAGATCCGTGATTCCGAGAACGTAACCTGCCAGAGAGTCAATAGAGTTAGTAATTCTGTAACACACGAGCTAATTGAAAGTATACCGCTGGATGTGTTCTGTCTAAAGGAACCCGTGTGGCCTTTATGGCAAATAATCGTTCTTACGGTTTCGGTAGCGTTTGTATTGACATCAGTTCTCGTAGTTGTCTGTTACCATTACAGACTCGCTATATTGGCCTTTCTGTACAGTCGAGACGTGTACTTGTCCTGTTGTTACAGGATCCTCGACGACGAGGAAAAGAAGTACGACGCTTTTGTGTGTTATCATAGTTCCGATTCTGTCTTAGCCATGGAGATGGTGGATCGGCTGGAACCCACTTATCGTCTTTGTGTTCACGAACGTGATTGGTTGGCGGGTTGCCCTATTAGCGAGAACATCGTGCATTCTGTGCTTAACAGTAGAAGGACGGTGATATTGTTGTCCCGACAGTTCCTGGACAGCATGTGGTTCAGTGTGGAGTTTCGTGTGGCTTACAACAGGATGATGGAAGACCAAGCTTATCGTTTGGTTTTGGTTTTGGTGGAAGAGTTGGAGAATTCGAAGGAGCTGGAGGACGATCTTCGTCGTTTGCTTTCGACGAGAACTTACTTGAAGTGGGGAGAGAAATGGTTCTGGGAAAAGTTGAAATATATTCTTCGCAAACAATAGTTGATAAAAGCACTTGGCTGGCT
>NW_019385713.1:120579-125521 GCF_000671375.1 Centruroides sculpturatus | reverse complement strand
ATAGTTTGTATTTGCTGTTTGGCTATTTATATTCTATACATGGAACGTATCTGTTCCATTTTCTTTTTTTAGACCTGAGGATGGCCTGTTAATCAGGTTGAAAACGTTTGTTTTTAAAATATATTTCTCAGCAACAAATTAAGGCGTTTTAATTTATGTAGATAATGTATTTTATTGAAATAATAGAAATATTGGATGATCGTTCTTGCCCGATAGTTAATCTTAATTAATAAATATTTTATTAATTTTAACTTGCTAAAACTTCTCTCGCACGAAGCAATAGAAACGGGAAGAGTTAGAAATATTCAAAGAGCGACATTGATATTTGGGCAAGACTCGATTAAACCAAAATCACGAAGAGCCTGTAGAATATTAAGCGGAGATGCAGTTTCTATATTTTGTATAAGAGTAGTTACTTCAAACTTAAAACTTTCAATTTCACTCGTGAATTCGTACTTTTTTAAATCTTTGCTATATTTAATAGCGAGATCTGCAGCTGATTTTTTTTAAATCAGCAACACTCACGTATTGTAAAGAAGAGCCATAGAGAAAGGGAAAAATCAGCCTTTTTTCCAGTAGCATTTTAAAGACCTCGGGGGCCCCTTCTCGGCCGCATAGTTCGCTTGCCGCTTAATCCGCCGTTGAGGTATACAACACATACGCCTATCACTATAAAGCAAAAAGTTATGTCAGAATTTCTGCACGCCTTTTACAACCTCGAGACTAAGATTTTATTCGAGAGTTACCACGTTTTCTATTTAGCAATTTAGCAATTAAAAAAATCCCCGGGCAGATTTATTTTTCTTACAAAATGGTTCAGTGTAGGATTTGTGTAGGTTGGGCTCATGAAAATTGCGCCGATCTTGAAGGAAACAATCTGTTTTATGAATGTGATGTTTATATTACAAAAAAAAAGAGAAAAAGTAAACACAGAATACATTTGTCATTAAAATGAATTGTTAAATTTTCAGACTGATAATTTTTTAATTTTTCTCATTTATACCACTTTCTTATCATGTATTAACTTAGTTTTACGACCTGTTCCCTTTACAGATTTCTAGCTTTGCGCACTGTAGAAAAATCTAGAAATACAGTTTTGTATATCGTAATAATATTAGTTGTCGCCAGAGAGCTCTATAAAGTAGAGAAAAATCTATAAATTTGAAAACTACAAACATAAATTTAAATTTCTCAAAAAATAAATAAACAAAATTTCAAAAGTCGCTACTTTTGGCTGATTTGTCTGCGGTCTCCTCTATCTCCATACGTCCCTCTAAAAGTCAGCAGACATCTAGGGTCTAAATAAGACAAAATGTAATCGCCAATAAAAAGGAGGAAAAATTTAAGATTTAAAACTATAATTTTTTGTGAACAGCAGTTTTGGCCCCCCTTCCAAGTGGGCCCTGTGCGAATGCACCTGTTGCACCTGCCTAGTTACGGCTCTGCTAATATTGATGCACAAGGGCGTAGCCAGGATTTTCTCCAGGGGGAGGCAATAATAGGATAACGTTATTTATTAAAAAATGGTTTTATTTGAACATTTGAAAACGCTAAAAAAGTAATTAGTTGCAACGCTATTCGAACCTACATAAATCTTATTTCAGCAGTAGCCTACGGGAATTCTTTCTAAATCTTGTAAAATTTTTTTTCTCAAATTTGTTTTTATCTTCCAGAACCCTCTTTTTATGCACATTCATCGTTCGAAGACCGCACAATCCGATTTTCTGTCATCGTTGACCGTATCCAAGTTTTTACCCCGCGTAAGGTGCCGAACGTTGCGCGGGGCTATGCAAGTGAGATTTTAAAATGGACAGAACAATTGCGTTCCTTTAACTAGTGCAGCTACTTCTATCTCCTTCAGTTCGGCATTTGGCACATTTCTTCCTTTCCATCGGTTGTACCAAAGTTCAGCTTCAATCATTCAAATTGTAGGTTTTTCTTTAAATCATCATACGTCATATCAAGCATTACGCGAGGGTGCAACGTAAACAATCAGAATGCGGACAAGTTCTCCTTGGAAAAACGCTGTTTCAGAGACATCATTAATTAATTAATTTAATGAATCTATGTAGAGAATAATTAGTGATATTCTCCAAACTCCCTAGGAGTCTGCCGATGGACTCGCTCGATGTGTCTGATGATTTATGACTCGCGGCATATCGAAATCTGTTCCGAGATGTTCGGCCATTGTTTCTGCCTCTGTTGTAACAGTTTGACTTTCGATAACCGCATTTCCACGGTGTTTTCTCACCATGTCTGTGATTTTTTTTAATGCGATTTGAGCATTGAAGTAAATCCACACTTTTTGACCGAAGAGCATTTCCCACCGGTTGCGGGACCGCCGAATATTTTGCTACGAGACAAACACTAACGACGAATTCTGATTTTGTAGCGGCGCGATGTATTTCAAAAGCAGATTTTCTCGTGGCATTCTTACCGTCTGTTGATAGTTAACGGATTTATTAAAACACTTACAACATACATTAGAAGTAATTACAGCACTTATTAATTTGAAACGAAGTAAGAAATTCAGTATCGCGCGTGGACGCGACGACGTTTCAAATGAACCTGTTTTTGAGAACAAACCGCTGGCGCATTTGAGCTTGTTCAGAATAAGCTCAAATGCGTCTACTCACTGGGCCGACTCGTTCGCACCGATTGCAACGTTTAAATGGGGAACAGAAAAATCTGAAACTTTCCCGCTAAATCAGAACCTCAAATATTCTAAAATCTTCCAGTCTTATCACAGACCATCCATACTCGAACCGCCAGTTCCCCACTCGTTCACCAGAGAGCGCTCTCGTCACCGACCAGCAGCAAGGTCTATATAAGAAGGTCAGGACACGCTCCCGTAATTCTACGCGGCAGCGGACATTTTGGGACTCGTCGATAGACTACACACCACACGTAGTTCCTGCGTGAGTCGACTATTATTACTATATAAGTACTCAAACCTTTAAACAATGGGTTATTGTGTGGCACCAAATTGTAAAAGTAAATCTACAGACGTTCGATTGTTTAGATTTCCGGCAAATAAGCGGAGGACAGCAAAATGTAGCGTACACATCAACGGATAGTTCATGATACAGTTCAAAGAGTTTGTGTGTGTAAAGTCTGCAAAAAGTTTAGTTTATAAGTAATTTATACTTAATTTAATTTAAATAAAATTTACATTAATTTTATTGTTAGAATTTTTATTTTAAAAGGCGTGATGGAAATCTAAATATATCCAATTCTTATAACCTAGAGATTCCATAATATTTAATTGATTTTATTTATATTTAATTTTTTCGTTTGCATTTCAATAATTATTTGCCACTGATCATTCGTATCTTTTATCCCGAACATTTAAAAAACAATTTTAATTGAATAACAAATTGTTTTTTCTGGAGAGAAAAAATGTAAGGATCGGGTGCGTTTAAAGTGTTTGTGTGTTCGTACACCCATTTTCAGAATACTAGTAAAAATAATTTAGCCGAATTGTGCATTTGATACATTTTTCTGGTATGGATTTAAAGTGTAATGATTCAATATTTTTCTCATATTTAAATATATCAAATATAATGCAAAATACTAATATTTTTGCATTCGTTTTTAATAGTAAACTTTAAATTGTATTATTAATGCAGAACACATAACAACATTAAATTGATATTTTTTGTTTTATTTAATTAAAGTAAAATTGACTATTTAATTATAAGAAAGAAAATTTTAGCATTATTTTGTTACTGCAACAAATATTCATACTGTATTTTCTTTGAGTACATTGTATTCTATTCAAGTATTATTTGTCAGTTTAATGTCAAATAATTTAATTTAAAATTTTATTTTTGGAATTTTTTGAAAACTATTTATAAATTAAAAATATATCTACACATCTATTATTTATTATAAAATGAGCATTACATTGACAATATTTATTAATAATACTATTGAATTTCATCTTAATTTTATAGCCAATCGTGCTTTAAAAAAATTATTATAAATTTGTTATATTATTATATTCTTTATTATACTTTAATTTTTTTTATGTTATTGCAACACTTTACGAAGTGCCTATATACGTAATTGCATCAGTTTTAGCGCCTATTTAATTAATTTCAATCACGATAGCGAATGATACGGATGATTGTTTCTTTTAAACTATTTGATGAAAACTGTACATAAAATTGGGGTCGCGTAATCATCCGAAATTATTATTATATTTTTGACTGGAAGTCACTGGATTTATGCAATTTTAGTTTAATTCATGTCGTATAAAACTGACCGCTCGTGCAAGTTTGCTTAAAACACGCGACTCGAAAAACCCCAAAATGGCGGCTCGAAAAGTAGGTCACGCGTGTCCTGACCTTCTTATATAGACCTTGCCCAGCAGCAAGGTCTATATAAGACCTTGACCTGCACGATAGCCTCTTCCCGCCACGTTTCAAACACGCTTTGTTTCCGCGCAACACAATTAAGACCTGTTGACCTATAAATTTTCGTTTGACTAAACGAGCCAGGGTGGGGAGAGCGCCCCACTCTGGCTCGTTTAGAAGTCGAGTGGAAAAAATAAATGATTAAATTTCCGAATATATAAGTATGCACACCTTATTAGATGCATAAATTTAAATAACATTTATTTCTTTTGTTCTTGTTTTTCATTTTTATAACTTTAATAATGCAAAAGTTATTTTTAATAATATCTGGTAACGCCAGACGCAATTTTATTTTGAGTACAGTAGAACCTCGATTATCCGCCCTAATTGGGGACTGGGGTTGGTCGGATAATTGAAAAGTCGGATAACCGAAAAGTATGAAAAAATCCATTATTAGTGTAGTATATTATTATATCCCATGTAATTAGTATATTAGTATATCGCTATTAACCTATTTTGCGTTGAATTTTCATCGATGTTAAGCCTAACAAAAATTTTTTAAAATAATAATCGTCGCTATTGTA
>NW_019385713.1:112788-114986 GCF_000671375.1 Centruroides sculpturatus | reverse complement strand
AACTCCGATAGAAAAAACGCTCCTAGTGAGAATTAGATCGGTCACCGTTAGTGATAACAATTAGATGGGAAAGTTGACACATAGGTGTCAAGAATGCGCTGTTATTGTCAACAAAAGTATAAAAATATTAGACTTGGAATAGTAGAAATTAAATTAAAATAAATAAATAATAAGAAATAAATGAATGAGTAAATAAATAAATACATTATAAGTATTTAAGAATTAAAAAAAAATTATACGCGAGAATCGAACCCGAGAACTCAAGCTTATGAATCAGACTCGTTACCACTCTGCCACAGGACGCTCAAATACAAATACGTATAATTTATATATAAAGTGCTAAAAACTCTAAGTTCGATTTTCTCGATTATATTTGAGTATTGCACTTTAGTATTTTACAGGTAGTACACTCACATGGTGTACTACCTCTACACCAAAGATCATCAAAATCCGTTACCCCAAAGCCGTAGGGTCTCCTTGTATCATTGATGTACTTATGCATCATCGAAGTGTACGTACTCCTCTTTAATAACACCAAAGCTTTGCTCTTGTCCGCCTTGAATACTACTACGTTATTATCCCTTAGCCATTTTTTAGACTCGGAAATCCGCTTCCATATTTGATCTTCATGTGGGCGGCTGTTAGTATCTCTTATCTTTATTGCAGTCTTCCATCTGAAATAATCTTTTTGGACTTCATTCATCCCAGTGATAAGATTTTCTATATCAGGCATCACTTGTTCTGGATGTATGTGATGATCAGGAGGTGCAAACATAGGCCCATATGATAGTGAGCGGATGAGTCAGGAGGTGATATGTTATCCCAGCATATCAAGGATGAGTGTTTTAGAGTATCATGTGGTTTTTGTTTCTTGAGGATCCATTGGAATTTCTTTTGGTAACGTACACAAAGGCTTCTCTCGAGCTTATGTTGGAAAAAATTTTTAAATATTTTACTGGTTATTTAAGGTTGAAGAGAGTGTGGTGTATATTATACCAGTACCTATTTACGAAAGTTGAACATGTAGTTTTCCAATCTTTATTTGACTGTTGTTATGGTAATTAATTTAAATTCTAAGAAAATAAAATGCAAATCCAGCTAGTGCAAAAAAAAGTGAAAACATTTCAATTACAGTAGAGCGTCGATTTTCCGAAAGTCAATCATCCGAAAGAATTCCAGTCGGCAAATTTAAATTTTCGCCAGTGCTGTGGCGCTTCAATNCTTTAAAAAAATTATTATAAATTTGTTATATTATTATATTCTTTATTATACTTTAATTTTTTTTATGTTATTGCAACACTTTACGAAGTGCCTATATACGTAATTGCATCAGTTTTAGCGCCTATTTAATTAATTTCAATCACGATAGCGAATGATACGGATGATTGTTTCTTTTAAACTATTTGATGAAAACTGTACATAAAATTGGGGTCGCGTAATCATCCGAAATTATTATTATATTTTTGACTGGAAGTCACTGGATTTATGCAATTTTAGTTTAATTCATGTCGTATAAAACTGACCGCTCGTGCAAGTTTGCTTAAAACACGCGACTCGAAAAACCCCAAAATGGCGGCTCGAAAAGTAGGTCACGCGTGTCCTGACCTTCTTATATAGACCTTGACCAGCAGCAAGGTCTATATAAGACCTTGACCTGCACGATAGCCTCTTCCCGCCACGTTTCAAACACGCTTTGTTTCCGCGCAACACAATTAAGACCTGTTGACCTATAAATTTTCGTTTGACTAAACGAGCCAGGGTGGGGAGAGCGCCCCACTCTGGCTCGTTTAGAAGTCGAGTGGAAAAAATAAATGATTAAATTTCCGAATATATAAGTATGCACACCTTATTAGATGCATAAATTTAAATAACATTTATTTCTTTTGTTCTTGTTTTTCATTTTTATAACTTTAATAATGCAAAAGTTATTTTTAATAATATCTGGTAACGCCAGACGCAATTTTATTTTGAGTACAGTAGAACCTCGATTATCCGCCCTAATTGGGGACTGGGGTTGGTCGGATAATTGAAAAGTCGGATAACCGAAAAGTATGAAAAAATCCATTATTAGTGTAGTATATTATTATATCCCATGTAATTAGTATATTAGTATATCGCTATTAACCTATTTTGCGTTGAATTTTCATCGATGTTAAGCCTAACAAAAATTTTTTAAAATAATAATCGTCGCTATTGTA
>NW_019385713.1:102444-107782 GCF_000671375.1 Centruroides sculpturatus | reverse complement strand
ATTATAAAATAATTTTTCAAAATAAGTTTTACTACACAAATACGTCTATTCGTGTCGAAATTTAGAAACGAACTGTTAAAGAGTGAGTGAAAAAGAACTCCGATAGAAAAAACGCTCCTAGTGAGAATTAGATCGGTCACCGTTAGTGATAACAATTAGATGGGAAAGTTGACACATAGGTGTCAAGAATGCGCCGTTATTGTCAACAAAAGTATAAAAATATTAGACTTGGAATAGAAGAAATTAAATTAAAATAAATAAATAATAAGAAATAAATGAATGAGTAAATAAATAAATACATTATAAGTATTTAAGAATTAAAAAAAAATTATACGCGAGAATCGAACCCGAGAACTCAAGCTTATGAATCAGACTCGTTACCACTCTGCCACAGGACGCTCAAATACAAATACGTATAATTTATATATAAAGTGCTAAAAACTCTAAGTTCGATTTTCTCGATTATATTTGAGTATTGCACTTTAGTATTTTACAGGTAGTACACTCACATGGTGTACTACCTCTACACCAAAGATCATCAAAATCCGTTACCCCAAAGCCGTAGGGTCTCCTTGTATCATTGATGTACTTATGCATCATCGAAGTGTACGTACTCCTCTTTAATAACACCAAAGCTTTGCTCTTGTCCGCCTTGAATACTACTACGTTATTATCCCTTAGCCATTTTTTAGACTCGGAAATCCGCTTCCATATTTGATCTTCATGTGGGCGGCTGTTAGTATCTCTTATCTTTATTGCAGTCTTCCATCTGAAATAATCTTTTTGGACTTCATTCATCCCAGTGATAAGATTTTCTATATCAGGCATCACTTGTTCTGGATGTATGTGATGATCAGGAGGTGCAAACATAGGCCCATATGATAGTGAGCGGATGAGTCAGGAGGTGATATGTTATCCCAGCATATCAAGGATGAGTGTTTTAGAGTATCATGTGGTTTTTGTTTCTTGAGGATCCATTGGAATTTCTTTTGGTAACGTACACAAAGGCTTCTCTCGAGCTTATGTTGGAAAAAATTTTTAAATATTTTACTGGTTATTTAAGGTTGAAGAGAGTGTGGTGTATATTATACCAGTACCTATTTACGAAAGTTGAACATGTAGTTTTCCAATCTTTATTTGACTGTTGTTATGGTAATTAATTTAAATTCTAAGAAAATAAAATGCAAATCCAGCTAGTGCAAAAAAAAAGTGAAAAAAATTTCAATTATTATTAGGTACTCTCATCAAGATGATGTCAAAATACATCTCTGATTTACATATTTTGTTACTATTACATCACAGTTTTTTATATATATTAGAAAATCACAAAGAAATCTAAGAAACTATTAAAGAATTTATGGCAGTATCGTAATGAATTTCCACAAATTTCTTCAAATTACATCAGCAATTTAATTAAATTTGTTCTTATATTTTATCTGTTTATAACTTTTTATAGTTCAGAAACATTTAAAAAGTAAAGATTGTTTACTCTTCATAACTTCCATCAACAGCTTAAAACTCTTACCAGTACACATCAATTCAAAAACTTGCACGATAAAAAGTTTACGTTAAATGATATCATCACCTTCTTAGAACGAGGATTGAGGACAAACAGAAAACTGCCAATTGTGATCCTTACCACATAACGTTATTAGAATACTAAAATATGTCGTCGTAAGAAACAAGGTTCCTCTTGTCCTTGTGGTTGCCCTTGGGAGAGTAACTGGCCAGGCCCGACCACGAGGCGGCACCGTCGGTGGCAGAAGGAATGAGGGGCTGTCTCCTGGCCAAGGATACTTTCAACTGCACCCGAGACCGTCTGTCCGTTCATCTCTTTGATGGCCTTGTCCGCTGCCTCTATGGTGTCGAANGCCAAGACATAGCCAAATATTGTAGCGCCACATCACTAGCGGACATTTGAAATTTGCCGACTAGGACGCTCGGTTAACCGAGGGGTCGGTTGATCGGGGGGCGGATAATCGAGGTTCTACTGTAATTATTGCCAAAATCTATAAAAGTAAATAAAACTACTCATCCTGTAGATCTAGATCTTGTCGTACGAAACTTTTCTAAAGATGTACGGTAGCATCGCTCCGAGCGATACAAATTTTGGCCAATGAAGCGAAGATCACGTTGAAAATTCTTTCGGTGAAGCCGGAAAAGTTACGCAAGTCGCTGCTGGATTTTTTGCGTTTTAGATCAATTCGTGCAATATAAAATATTGAACGTTAATACAAAAACGTAAAACAGTAAAGGATCCTATCGCGGCATTAAATTAATCTACGCTTTTATATTAACAAACATTTATATTAAAATCTTCCTATTTGACTTAAGCCTTTGATACAGAATTGTTGGAGGAGTTGCCCCGCGACACAAACACCGAAATCGGTGAAACGCGCTAACTTGTAATCTGCCTAGGCAAAGGTTAGGGGGACTCGATGCTAAGGGCGCAGTGGCGTCGCGTAGTGGGGGCGGCACAATTTCACAATAAATAATAATAATATCTTGTAAAAATTTGAACAATTTCATTTCATATTTTTGTCGCACCTACGATTCGGACCGTTTGAAACGAGCACGGAATTTTTCATTACTTATTCCGTGAAGAAAGTGAATTTTAGTCTTTTAAATTGAGATACGTAAATAAGGGGCGGCGAAGTTTCCCTCCGCCCCCGGCGGCTGACACCCACGCTATGCCACTTAAAGTGCGCGTATCACGGGGCATCTCGGAAAGAAAAGGAGAATCTAATATGCATCAACTTGTTCTTTTACTTACGCATAGTTAGTTTAAATGATACCTCTTTTTAGCAACAGTTACAAATAATCAATTAATGCTAAACATCGTAATAACAATAATTCTGGACACTAAGAACTCTAGCCAACACTGTCGGCACCACTTACCCGTCTCCAGCAGCGGCCATAAAAAATTCCAACTAAAACGTCTTATTTAGCGCGGAAATTAATGCGATAATAAAACTTCAACGTAAATATTACGTCACAGATAATACTTCCAACGACCGACGCACCGAAAACAAATCACTGATGCAAACGGCGGAATGGAAACAGAGATATATTAGACTACAGTATTTTATAATTACGTATCGTACGTAGTGGCCATATAATTGTACCGTACAGTACAAACTATTAATACTTTACAGGCTGAAACGTGTTCGAGTAAAATAGATCTGTTCAGAAAGTGACACGTTTTACTTTCGTTTCAGATGGTGCAGATAATCTTCTTGGTTCAATTGGTGTTCCTTTGCACGGCAGTACAGGGGTGGTTCTTCCTTACCGACCGATTTGGTTTAATTAGTTCGAAAATGAATCGAAGAATAGAATGCGGATCGAACGTTACTTCTTACATCAACGACTACTACAGAACCATTTACGTGGTGTGTCGAGGAAACACTTTCGACGCCGAACAGATTCGTGTGTGTACTAATTTTACTTACTTTTTCACCGTGATGTTAAGAGAATGCCTCCTTCCCTCTTCCGACGTCGGAACTTCCCTGGGAGATAAAAGTGTTCGGCGTTTCTTTTTGATTTCCGAAGACGTTCCACCAAATTCGCATGTGATCATCAAGAACCTACCGAATCTTTACTACATCACGTTACACCACATAGAAAACGTCACGTACACTTTACTGGAGTTACGCAACGTAGAAAGGATCGATGTGTTAGGCATGACGACGAAAAAATTTCCGAACGGATTCTTCAGCGGGCTCTCCTCGTTAAAAATGATTTGCGTAGTCTTAGGAAGAATAAGAAGTTTTCCAGAAGATGCATTTCGTGGTTTGAATAGACTCAAATCTTTATACCTCTTCAACAATCGTTTAGAAAATCTTCCGGAGACCCTTTTCTATGGATTGCAATCTCTGGAGGAATTAGGTCTGCATAGAAATTTGCTGACGTTTCTTCCTCCCGCCATATTTAGAGGGTTGACAAACCTTAATACGCTTACTTTAAACGACAATCGCTTAAATACTCTACCCCCTTCCTTGTTTGCAGATAATTTTAATTTGCTTTATCTGAACGCGAGCAACAACAGTTTCCGTTCTCTACCGGAAATACTATTGCAAAATGTCTCAAAATTAGAGCAATTTGATGCCTGCAACTGCGACATCAGTGAATTGCCATCGAAGATTTTTTCCTCTTGTTATCACTTAATCGAAGTTCGAATATGCGAAAATAGAATCGATCGTTTACACCTTGATCTGTTTGTAAATAACACGTATATCCAACAAATATATTTACATAAGAACCGATTGCACGAATTACCGTCCACCGTGTTCAGTAGAAACAAACGGCTGGCGATACTGGATTTAAGCAACAATCTTATGACCAAAATTCCTTTCGAAGTGTTTGACGACATTCAAAATATTCAAGCATTGTCTTTAACGGGAAACAGAATAACGAAGGTAGAAGAGGGAAAGTTTGAAATTTTGAAGAATCTGAAAGTACTGTATCTGGATGAAAATCCTCTGGGCTCTTTACCAGAATCGACACCGTTCGGAAGACTGCCGCGTTTGACATTCTTGGGGCTTTCCAACACCTCCTTAACACAGTTTCCTCGAATGGACTGGACAGCGTATAACATCTCGCTGCTCAGACTGAATAGCAATCGCCTGTCGATTCTTCGCACCGAAGACCTCCCTCCGGATAATCGCTCTGTAATTTTATTGATGAACAATAATATCACAACAGTCGCGGGAAAAATCTCCAGGAATATGAATAACGTCACTCTCTTTGGAAACCCCTTCCGGTGTGACTGCGCTTTGAGGAATTTCGTCGAAGAAGTTCAGTTTTTGGAAAACGGTCGATCGCTGCTCTGCGATTCTCCTTCTGACTTACGAAACAAGACTTTCCAGGAATTGATTCCTTCCTACGTGGTGTGTCCCGTTGTAGAACATTGCCCACCGAAGTGCCGCTGTTACTTATATAAAGGCTTTTCGGTCATAGTAAATTGTTCTTTCTCCAATATTTCCCACGCTCCTGCAATACTTCCCGAAAACACCACAATCGTTCACCTGGAACACAACTCTCTTTCCGCAATAAAAATTACAGACAGTTGGTCTGGAGTGGATGAACTGTACTTGGACCACAATCGTTTAAATCCCTCCGAGCATTGGAGGTTTCCTTCTTCGTTGAAATTTCTCACTCTTCGATACAATAGTCTACAAGATTTTCCTGCAAAATTTTTGCAATACGTAAGTGATTCTTCTTACATTCGAGTGGACATTAGAAACAACGCATTTTGGTGCAATTGTTCTTTCAAACCCTTCAAACTGTGGTTGAATCGCAACGTTCATAAGATAGTGGAAGCCGAAGAAGTGAAGTGCAG
>NW_019385713.1:92740-101220 GCF_000671375.1 Centruroides sculpturatus | reverse complement strand
ATTATAAAATAATTTTTCAAAATAAGTTTTACTACACAAATACGTCTATTCGTGTCGAAATTTAGAAACGAACTGTTAAAGAGTGAGTGAAAAAGAACTCCGATAGAAAAAACGCTCCTAGTGAGAATTAGATCGGTCACCGTTAGTGATAACAATTAGATGGGAAAGTTGACACATAGGTGTCAAGAATGCGCCGTTATTGTCAACAAAAGTATAAAAATATTAGACTTGGAATAGAAGAAATTAAATTAAAATAAATAAATAATAAGAAATAAATGAATGAGTAAATAAATAAATACATTATAAGTATTTAAGAATTAAAAAAAAATTATACGCGAGAATCGAACCCGAGAACTCAAGCTTATGAATCAGACTCGTTACCACTCTGCCACAGGACGCTCAAATACAAATACGTATAATTTATATATAAAGTGCTAAAAACTCTAAGTTCGATTTTCTCGATTATATTTGAGTATTGCACTTTAGTATTTTACAGGTAGTACACTCACATGGTGTACTACCTCTACACCAAAGATCATCAAAATCCGTTACCCCAAAGCCGTAGGGTCTCCTTGTATCATTGATGTACTTATGCATCATCGAAGTGTACGTACTCCTCTTTAATAACACCAAAGCTTTGCTCTTGTCCGCCTTGAATACTACTACGTTATTATCCCTTAGCCATTTTTTAGACTCGGAAATCCGCTTCCATATTTGATCTTCATGTGGGCGGCTGTTAGTATCTCTTATCTTTATTGCAGTCTTCCATCTGAAATAATCTTTTTGGACTTCATTCATCCCAGTGATAAGATTTTCTATATCAGGCATCACTTGTTCTGGATGTATGTGATGATCAGGAGGTGCAAACATAGGCCCATATGATAGTGAGCGGATGAGTCAGGAGGTGATATGTTATCCCAGCATATCAAGGATGAGTGTTTTAGAGTATCATGTGGTTTTTGTTTCTTGAGGATCCATTGGAATTTCTTTTGGTAACGTACACAAAGGCTTCTCTCGAGCTTATGTTGGAAAAAATTTTTAAATATTTTACTGGTTATTTAAGGTTGAAGAGAGTGTGGTGTATATTATACCAGTACCTATTTACGAAAGTTGAACATGTAGTTTTCCAATCTTTATTTGACTGTTGTTATGGTAATTAATTTAAATTCTAAGAAAATAAAATGCAAATCCAGCTAGTGCAAAAAAAAAGTGAAAAAAATTTCAATTATTATTAGGTACTCTCATCAAGATGATGTCAAAATTCATCTCTGATTTACATATTTTGTTACTATTACATCACAGTTTTTTATATATATTAGAAAATCACAAAGAAATCTAAGAAACTATTAAAGAATTTATGGCAGTATCGTAATGAATTTCCACAAATTTCTTCAAATTACATCAGCAATTTAATTAAATTTGTTCTTATATTTTATCTGTTTATAACTTTTTATAGTTCAGAAACATTTAAAAAGTAAAGATTGTTTACTCTTCATAACTTCCATCAACAGCTTAAAACTCTTACCAGTACACATCAATTCAAAAACTTGCACGATAAAAAGTTTACGTTAAATGATATCATCACCTTCTTAGAACGAGGATTGAGGACAAACAGAAAACTGCCAATTGTGATCCTTACCACATAACGTTATTAGAATACTAAAATATGTCGTCGTAAGAAACAAGGTTCCTCTTGTCCTTGTGGTTGCCCTTGGGAGAGTAACTGGCCAGGCCCGACCACGAGGCGGCACCGTCGGTGGCAGAAGGAATGAGGGGCTGTCTCCTGGCCAAGGATACTTTCAACTGCACCCGAGACACCGTCTGTCCGTTCATCTCTTTGATGGCCTTGTCCGCTGCCTCTATGGTGTCGAAAGTGACGAATCCGCAGTGTCGGTCCATCTCCATGGAAATATTGATGATGTTTCCGAAGGGCTGAAAACCGTTTCTCAGAATATCCTCCGTCACTCCGTAGCCGTGGACGTAGACCGTGTTGCCCTGCTGGGGCCTCTCGGGTCTGGAACTCTTTTCGTTTTCTCTCTCTTTGTCTTCCGTGCTATCGCCGTCTTCGGTCTCCCTGGAGCTAACGAAGCTCTCGTACAATCCCTTCATGGCGGGTCTTCCAAATTCGGCTGGTTCCTCTTCGGTGGGGTGGCTGGAAGTGAAGGGCTGGTAGCCTGTCACGGTGCTTCCCAGTTTCTCGGAGCCCACCCGTTTCCTTTCGGAAGCCTTGGGTCTCTTGAAACCCTGACGCTCTTTGTTCTCGACCTTTATTGCACTGATGGCACCCGACTGAAGCAGTTTCTTGGCTACTTCTTTTGCATCTTTTTTAACTTCAATCTGATTTTTCAGAGAGCTTTGATTACTCGGTGGTTCTTGTTTTGGAGCTTTCATTTGCTGAAAGGCTTTCTTCTTCCTTCTCAGCTTCTGATACTTCTTTTGCAACATCTCTTCCTCTTCAGTGAACTGAGAAGGGAAATGAAGATACACCATCTTCTATTCTAAAAACAAGAAAAAAAGCAAACTTATTTGACTGAATATACGAGTATGTTTTGAAATTTGAATTTTTATAATTTTCTGAAAATTCGTACTTTCTACGAGGTATAGTATGAGAAGTATATATGAAATAAAAGCTAAATGATTGTATTTTAGAATACTCTTTTAATATTTTGGTATTTACAAGCTACCATAAACTTGTTTAATGACCTTGCAATATGAACCTAAATTAAGTTTAGTCAATAAAATTAAAAACAATTTAAGTGAAACAGTTTCAATTCCATCTAAAAAACACAAGTATGCAATTCTTTCTGATATTCTCAACATATCATAAAAATTACATCGCAAATAATACATAACTGAACAAGAACAAGACTACTACTGGAACACTAAAACAAGATGTTTTATATAGCTAGAAATATAATTATTGAAACTAGAAAAAGAAAGAAGCACAAAGAGCATACAGATAAGAACCAAACCAATTTTTTACATGTAGAAATTAATCAAATAAGAGCATAAGAGGCCAACAGTTAAAAATAAAATTAATAAAATAACTATCAATCATATTATATGAAATGGAAACAAAGAAAAGAAAATGGAGAAGTGAAACATTACGTAAATTTCAGATATGATAATGAAAATTTACTGGAAGTAAAAAAGTAGATTGCTCTATGTCATACATATAGTTTTTGTTTAGAACTTGAACTGTAATACTTATACTTAGTGTCAAGTTCATGGGGCTAGGGCAAATTTGAATTGGGAGTGCCCCATGTATAGTGTCGACTTCATACATTTTAAGTAAATTAAACTTCACTCTCACACCGGGGATGAAATATTAAATACGGAACCTGTTACGGTGTAATTTTGCGTGAAAAAATCTTCTTTTCACAAACGTTTTCAAACTTTCCAGATAGCTCTTCTTCAGGTAGAGAAAAAATTCCGACGGAACACTTCGAAAAATGAAACGTAGATATTTAAATAAAAAAACTGAATCTAAAAATAGAACGCAGATGTTTAAACAAAAAATATGAAACTCGCATAACAAACGATCATTAAGATGGTCATGCGCATTCGTGCGCTGATGTTGATATTTATAGATCGTTGTTTATGAGGGCCTGCCACGCTATAGAAAAATTAATCTCATCCTTCCGATTTATACATGTGGTCAGGTGGTTAGCCTTGCAGATGAATATAGCTTCCCGCCATTTTAGATGTTCCAGGTGGGGCGTAGTGTCGATGATGTCAGCTTTGTCGAACTCCGGTTCTATATTGGGATCGGATGCAAAGGTGGTTAGGGCCGTGGTGTACCGCCCATGCCGAAGGTCTGCTTGATCCTCTTGTATTCTGGTGTTTAAAGATCGCATGGTTGATCCGATATAGACAAGGCTCTCGTTACATCTGTTATCTTTCAGTGGGATAGAGTACACGCCAGGAAGCCTGCTATGAACTGGACTGCCTTTTCCATTTCTGAGGATGTCTTAGATTGTTGGGCATCTTCTATAGGCTATTTGTAATTGTTGTTTTCCGGCGATCTCAGCGTATATCGCTTTAACATATGGGTTAAAGGTGACTGGGAGGTGTGTACGTTCATCCTGGTCAGTATTGGTCTTTGTACATGTAGTGGGTGCGTATTGTGATCATTGATGTCACTCAATTAGACGGTGTGTTAGACCATGGTAACCATGCTTGGCTGCTATCCTCTTGATATAATTCAATTTGGTGTTGAAAGCTTGCGCAATGGATGAGTGGGAAAAGGCCCTTTTAATCAAAGTATTAAATGCTGCAGCCTTGTAGGTGAAGGGGTCGGATGAACCTACCGGTATGTATATAGAGGCGGCATAAGGTTTACAGTATACCGACGTGACGATGGCAGATCCTACTACTTTAATGTTTATATCCAAAAAGTGGACCTCAGTATTGCTAGATTGTTCCATTTCTAGCTTTAGGCCGTAGGGATTATCATTAACGGTTTGTACGAAATTCGAGATGTCAGGTATTGTCTTCCACATGATGAGGATGTCATCCACCTCCTATAGAGTAAGATGTTTAGGAGGAACAGTGGAAGTGTTTTTTGTTCAAGTTGCCTAACGACCATTTCACATAGGTCCCCAGATACTGGGTTACCAATGGGGACTCCTCTTTTTTGTCTGTAGACTTCTCCGTCAAACGCAAAGATAGAATTATAACAGATTAGATGGGCTAATTCAAGACTTGCTGGTGTAATGCTTGTTCTTGAGTCAAATTAAGCAAAAAGTCCCTAAGGGAGCAAAAAGCTGGAGGGAGCTCCACCGATGGGTACATAGATTTAAAGTCTAGCATGGTAAGATACTGCGGCGTCAAAGACAAAACCCGAAGGAGGTGAATGAGCTCAACTGGGTTATCGATGGTATACAGGTAGCCCTTGAGGTGGGGAGAAAGTAGGTTGTGAATGGCTTTCTCCAATTTTCTTGTGGGAGCTCTGATTTTATTGACTATTGGACGTAATTGTTGGCTTATAACAAAGTTTATAAGTGCGTTAAAGATCTTCTGATTTCTAACTAAGACGTTGTGGTCGCAAGGCCAGTTGTATCCCTCCTGTAACACTGTCTCGAGTAGATTCGTCCTATGTTGGGTGTATTGGTTACAGTCGAATATGAGATGCTGTGTGTCTTGTTGCGAAGTCCCATTGCACTAACAATGCGGGAAGTTCCTGTGCCCAAATCTGTTTAGGTAGGCCAGGAAATTCCCGTGGTTGGTGAACAATTGAGTAGTTCTAAAGTTAATGCTGAGGTGTTGAAGCTGTAGCCGCTGTGCAATGTCTGGGAAGAAGCTGAAGGTTGTCCTTCCTGTCTCTTCCTCTTCCCAGTTGCGCTGCCATATGTTGATCATAGTGTTCCAGATGAGTTTCTTGGTTGCCACCATCAGAATGTCTTCGAAGGCAACGTCAGTAGTACTCGAGGAGACTTCTCTAGCAAGGCGATCAGCCTCCTCGTTACCAGTGTCACCAGAATGGGCCCGTGTCCAGATGAAATTTATGTGGCTGGTGCTACCAGTTAGCTCCTGAATGATCATCCGTTGAATGTTGCAATCCAGCTTACCACTGGATATGCTTTGGAGAGCAGTTCTACTGTCCAAGCAGATATAGATGTTTTTGCCCTTGAGCTTAGTACTCGTATTAGTGTACTTGAGGGCTCTGTAAATGGCATACAGTTCAGCCTGAGTGATGAAGCAGAATCCTGCCAGGCGGTGAGATTCTTTGTGCATTAACTGATTATTTTGATTATTATAGTGGACCAGACCAGCGCCCACCCCAGTCTTAGATTTAGACCATGTAGTCAATATTATATGGAAGGGAACCCTCTGTCTGGGAACCCATTGAGACCTCTGGTAGATGAGCAGGGTGATGCAGTGGTGAGTAGGTGGTCTGAAAAGTGGTGTTGAGGCTGTGGTGAAACAGGTGGTCCATTTCCAGATTGGGTAAGCTTCCTATGTCCAGGTATGCTAGAAGTTCTTTCTGTTTCTCCATAGGTATGATGAGGTGAGTCAGCCTCCAGAGGATCCTATTGGCCTGAGCCTTAAGACTCATAGGTGGTATCCCAGTCAGGACTTGGAGAGCTGCTGTGGGAGCCGTTTTGTATGCCCCCGATATCCGAAGAAGGCATACACGTTGCACTTTGTTAAGAGCCCTCCTGATGTGGANAAATCACTGCTGCAAACGGCGGAATGGAAACAGAGATATATTAGACTACAGTATTTTATAATTACGTATCGTACGTAGTGGCCATATAATTGTACCGTACAGTACAAACTATTAATACTTTACAGGCTGAAACGTGTTCGAGTAAAATAGATCTGTTCAGAAAGTGACACGTTTTACTTTCGTTTCAGATGGTGCAGATAATCTTCTTGGTTCAATTGGTGTTCCTTTGCACGGCAGTACAGGGGTGGTTCTTCCTTACCGACCGATTTGGTTTAATTAGTTCGAAAATGAATCGAAGAATAGAATGCGGATCGAACGTTACTTCTTACATCAACGACTACTACAGAACCATTTACGTGGTGTGTCGAGGAAACACTTTCGACGCCGAACAGATTCGTGTGTGTACTAATTTTACTTACTTTTTCACCGTGATGTTAAGAGAATGCCTCCTTCCCTCTTCCGACGTCGGAACTTCCCTGGGAGATAAAAGTGTTCGGCGTTTCTTTTTGATTTCCGAAGACGTTCCACCAAATTCGCATGTGATCATCAAGAACCTACCGAATCTTTACTACATCACGTTACACCACATAGAAAACGTCACGTACACTTTACTGGAGTTACGCAACGTAGAAAGGATCGATGTGTTAGGCATGACGACGAAAAAATTTCCGAACGGATTCTTCAGCGGGCTCTCCTCGTTAAAAATGATTTGCGTAGTCTTAGGAAGAATAAGAAGTTTTCCAGAAGATGCATTTCGTGGTTTGAATAGACTCAAATCTTTATACCTCTTCAACAATCGTTTAGAAAATCTTCCGGAGACCCTTTTCTATGGATTGCAATCTCTGGAGGAATTAGGTCTGCATAGAAATTTGCTGACGTTTCTTCCTCCCGCCATATTTAGAGGGTTGACAAACCTTAATACGCTTACTTTAAACGACAATCGCTTAAATACTCTACCCCCTTCCTTGTTTGCAGATAATTTTAATTTGCTTTATCTGAACGCGAGCAACAACAGTTTCCGTTCTCTACCGGAAATACTATTGCAAAATGTCTCAAAATTAGAGCAATTTGATGCCTGCAACTGCGACATCAGTGAATTGCCATCGAAGATTTTTTCCTCTTGTTATCACTTAATCGAAGTTCGAATATGCGAAAATAGAATCGATCGTTTACACCTTGATCTGTTTGTAAATAACACGTATATCCAACAAATATATTTACATAAGAACCGATTGCACGAATTACCGTCCACCGTGTTCAGTAGAAACAAACGGCTGGCGATACTGGATTTAAGCAACAATCTTCTGACCAAAATTCCTTTCGAAGTGTTTGACGACATTCAAAATATTCAAGCATTGTCTTTAACGGGAAACAGAATAACGAAGGTAGAAGAGGGAAAGTTTGAAATTTTGAAGAATCTGAAAGTACTGTATCTGGATGAAAATCCTCTGGGCTCTTTACCAGAATCGACACCGTTCGGAAGACTGCCGCGTTTGACATTCTTGGGGCTTTCCAACACCTCCTTAACACAGTTTCCTCGAATGGACTGGACAGCGTATAACATCTCGCTGCTCAGACTGAATAGCAATCGCCTGTCGATTCTTCGCACCGAAGACCTCCCTCCGGATAATCGCTCTGTAATTTTATTGATGAACAATAATATCACAACAGTCGCGGGAAAAATCTCCAGGAATATGAATAACGTCACTCTCTTTGGAAACCCCTTCCGGTGTGACTGCGCTTTGAGGAATTTCGTCGAAGAAGTTCAGTTTTTGGAAAACGGTCGATCGCTGCTCTGCGATTCTCCTTCTGACTTACGAAACAAGACTTTCCAGGAATTGATTCCTTCCTACGTGGTGTGTCCCGTTGTAGAACATTGCCCACCGAAGTGCCGCTGTTACTTATATAAAGGCTTTTCGGTCATAGTAAATTGTTCTTTCTCCAATATTTCCCACGCTCCTGCAATACTTCCCGAAAACACCACAATCGTTCACCTGGAACACAACTCTCTTTCCGCAATAAAAATTACAGACAGTTGGTCTGGAGTGGATGAACTGTACTTGGACCACAATCGTTTAAATCCCTCCGAGCATTGGAGGTTTCCTTCTTCGTTGAAATTTCTCACTCTTCGATACAATAGTCTACAAGATTTTCCTGCAAAATTTTTGCAATACGTAAGTGATTCTTCTTACATTCGAGTGGACATTAGAAACAACGCATTTTGGTGCAATTGTTCTTTCAAACCCTTCAAACTGTGGTTGAATCGCAACGTTCATAAGATAGTGGAAGCCGAAGAAGTGAAGTGCAG
>NW_019385713.1:80756-84426 GCF_000671375.1 Centruroides sculpturatus | reverse complement strand
GTTGAATGTTGCCATCCAGCTTACCACTGGATATGCTTTGGAGAGCAGTTCTACTGTCCGAGCAGATATAGATGTTTTTGCCCTTGAGCTTAGTACTCGTATTAATGTACTTGAGGGCTCTGTAAATGGCATACAGTTCAGCCTGAGTGATGGAGCAGAACCCTGCCAGGCGGTGGGATTCTTTGTGCATGAACTGATTATTTCGAGTATTATAGTGGACCAGACCAGCACCCACCCCAGTCTTAGATTTAGAACCGTGTAGACAATATTATATGGAAGGGAACCCTCTATCTGGGAACCCATTGAGACCTCAGGTAGATGAGCAGGATGATGCAGTGGCGAGTAGGTAGTCTGAAAAGTGGTGTTGAGGCTGGGGTGAAACAGGTGGTCCATTTCCAGATTGGGTAAGCTTCCTATGTCCAGGTATGCTAGAAGTTCTTTCTGTTTCCCCGTAGGTATGATGAGGTGAGTCAGCCTCCAGAGGATCCTATTGGCCTGAGCCTTAAGACTCATAGGTGGTATCCCAGTCAGGACTTGGAGAGCTGCCGTGGGAGCCGTTTTGTATGCCCCCGATATCCGAAGAAGGCATACACGTTGCACTTTGTTAAGAGCCCTCCTGATGTGGACCTTTGAAGCTGCTGCTCCCCAGGTCCCTTAGTCTCGAGTTTTTCGTGTTACAACTCCCAACATGTTAAAGGTGTCACGTGGTACCGTCTCACACTCTGACGTAAAATTGGTAGTCTCGAGTTCTAACTCACGTGCTTTCCCATCTCACCATGTGAGATCGCTACACGAAAGTGAAAATGGCTGATGGATACGCAATTCTTATCGCTATCGAAGAGTTAGAAAGAGCCGAAAGACGTTGTTTGAAAAGGCAACAAATTTTTCGACCACGAGTAGACGACATTTCTTTTCGTGTCAAGTCAATACTAATAAAAAAATTTTAATTCATAATTGATAAAATTATACAGCAAATTTTTCCAAAAATAAAAAGAAGTATCTAATTCAGGGGTGTCCAAAACGTGGCACATTGGACGATTACAAGTGGCGCTTTAGTCAGTTCTGAGCAACATTGCCAGATTTGGCTTCTTTGCGATTAAGAATATTACATAGAAAAATTAATTTTTTATAGTCTTGGCAAGTACATTTGTTGCACAATTCGTTGCAATCTACTTTCCAGATAAAATGAATGTTCTCCGCATAGTAAATTACAGTGTATGCGTGCATTTTGAGTCTTGCAATCTTTATTTCCGATCAGTTTACAGGCATGTAAATGGCAGAAAACATTTATTGTGATTAAAGTTATTGCCGGAAAATCACGAATGGTTTTTTTAATTTTATCATCAAATCTTGGGTTGTTAAAAGATTTTTAGGAGTTGGCTTCTTTTGGGCTACATTTTAAAAAATGTTTGGTTACAAACACTAAAAACATCAGGCAACACTAGTTCTGAGTGAGTGAGCCCTGGAGTAAGACAGTATAAAAAGTGTTCGAGTTATATGGCGCATCTGAACTCGTCTGTCAAAAAATTGGCGCATGGTATGCAAAAGGTTGGCCACCCCTGATCTAATTCATCGAAAAAGAGTATTAAAATGATAGTAAATTATATGTATAAGTTATTAAAAGCATAGACACTATATTAAGACTATTTATTAATCAGAAGTGTTAAGTTCTGATTAATAAATAATCTTAATAGACAAAACAATTTAAGAAATAGATCAAGGAAGAAAACTATATAAAGAAAGGATTAAATTTAAATGCATTTTCGATTACATAAGGGATTTTTTAGCTCCAACATATGCAATTAATTTTTCAACTAATTCTCTCCACAAAGCGAATTGTCTTTTTCTTGTAAATTTGTTGTCGAATTTTCCACTGTTCATTTTCTTATTATTTTTTACATATGTTACTAATATTTCTTTTTGTTCTTTGCTTTTTTTTAAAAATAAAACATTAGAGATTTTCATTGTTTCTGCATACTATATTGCTATAAGACAACTTTTAACTGTAGCACGTGTAAACTAATTCGCGTTGATTTGTTTACAACTTGTTACAGTTAAGTTGATTGGTCGAATCATTATAGTCGCAAACCCAGATGCATTGTAAATAATCCCATCATGCTTGACGACACAAAACCAAGTGAGTATGACGTATTTCCGCTCGCCTCTCGAGTTCACTCGAAGGGTCTAACTCGAGACTAACAATTATGTGAGTCATAGTAACACAAGCGAGTTCGATGACGTCAGTTCGAGTGCAACACGAAAAACTCGAGAGTAAGGGCCCAGATTGGGGCACCATACAAGACTGTAGGCTCTATGACCTGTCTATAGATAATTACGAGAATGTCTCTGTTGACCCCCAGCTCTTACCGGCCATGTAACTGAGGAGATTAGCCAGTTTGAGGGCCTTCCAACATACATAGTCCACATGTGGGTTCCACTTACATACAGAAATATCTGATATATTTCTCTATTTACATACCTACTTTTTCATTTTAAGAAATATCAAGTACGAGAAATGAATTATATATTTAGCTAAATACATTTACCAAAAATTTTCAAGATATGACCAACACTGCAATTATCACTCACAAAGGTAAAAAGTAAAGGAAACTTCTCATTTTTTAATATTTTCAATCCATCATAATGATTCAGTAATAAAAAGTATTTAATTGTTGTAAATAACTACTTTTGGGGTCTTGATCAAATAATTGCAGATTCCAATTAATAAAACAAATTTATTAAGCGCTCGAATACTGTACAGAGTGCCGGCAGTACCGTACACGTGGTCAGACAGACTGTCCGGGAGACAAAGACCGAAAACTAAGGACGCGGTAAGTGTTGCCAGGTTGGCCACATACTCCCTCCCCAGTGACAACGCTCAGGAACTTAGACGGGAAACGTACAGTTCGTCCAGAACGAGTCGTCCATGGAAAAGGTGCCTGGATTTGCGTGGTCTCATCCGGTAGGTGGTCGTTTCTATCGACAGGTCCATCGTCACTGTTGGAGAATGGCGAAGGAGTGGTTGTAACTTTCAGAAAGAAAGCGGGTTTGAGGCGGTCGATTGAAACAGTTTGCTTTCCTCGAGGTGTATCTAAGTCGAAGTGTTTCTCTGAGCGTCGTAAGACACGGAAAGGGCCATCATAGATTGGTTGTAATGGTTTGCGTGATGCATCATGACGCACGAAGACGTGTGAGGCAGTCATCAACTCAGGGTGTAAAAATATATTTTTAGAAGAGTGGTGGACATCTCTGACTGGACGAATCGACCTCATGTGATCTTTTAACCTGCAGATCAATGTAGGAAAATTATTGGCAGAAGTAGTCTCATGGTCAGCGAGGAGATCAGAAGGCAGTGCAATGGGTTCGCCGTACGTAATCTCTGCTGCTGTAGTGTTATAATTGGGGATGACATAGGATCTTAGCCCCAAGAGGATGGTTGGGAGTTTAGCAACCCAATTATCAGTCAGCTGAGCTCTCAGCGAGGACTTGAGCTGACGATGCCACCGTTCAATTTTTCCGTTTGCGGCTGGGTGGTAAGCTGTTGTCTTAATGTGGTTAATTCCCAGGGCTTTGGTGAGGTCAGCAAAAAGTTGACATTCAAACTGGCGACCCCTGTCAGTGGTTATAACACGTGGTATGCCAAAGCGTGCAATCCATGTAGAAAGGATTA
>NW_019385713.1:0-75801 GCF_000671375.1 Centruroides sculpturatus | reverse complement strand
TCTGTATTTTATTTATTAATGCATTTTTAATAATATATGGTTAATAAGGATCTATTTTAAGCTTACAAACAAATAAATTTTAGTTTTTAATATAGTACAGAAAAAAGTAACCTAAATTTACGAATGCATGTACTGTAAATACAGTACATACTTGTAAATGTATATATTTTAATATGATTTTATGTGCTTTAAACGCTTTTCTAGTGATATTACGACTTCAATATTTGTGGCAGACAGACATAAAGTGGAATAAAATGACTTAAACTTAATTTTTATTTTTCCATATACTTTTTTGACAAACGACGTATAATCAGGAATGACGTAAGTCGAAGTATATCTGTATAAATATATATACAAAATTTCATTTGAATTAATTTTAAAAATTGTATCATTAAGAACATTGGTTCATATTGTACATGCCTACAATTTTTATTTGAACATTTTATTTAAGCACACACATATATATATATACATGTTTAAATAAAAACTATTAATATATGCATGTATGGACTTAATAATACAATGCAATAATGCAATGTTCTTAATAATACAATTTTTAAACTTAATTCAAATGAGATTTTGAATTAGTTTTGTTTTGTTGTATATTATCAGTTTTTTATTCAGTTTATTCTCCTCTTTAACTAGTGTTAAAGTATATCAATTATAAATTTATATTCCCCTTGTGATTCTGATTCCACCGGAGATAGCATATATTCCCTCCTCTATCTCCCCATCCCTCGACCTCTAACTACCAAAATTTAACGGCATCAACGCCTCTTACACACAAGCTATTGCACCAAATTTTTCTAAATCATTACTCCATCCCAAGATATTAAACAAAATAGATGCCAAAACGCACACATCCACCGGATATTTTTCTATCGTATTTATTTATTTGCCTTTTACTTTTTGGATTTAGAGATCTGAAAACGTGGAAATTTGCAAATAACTTGGATCATATTTGACACTATTCCAATACTTTCCCACATCCTACATGTAACAAGCCGGAAAAATAAAACTGTCTTTGCTAACATTAGATTGAACGCGTAATAAGAAGAATTTTGTTTTATAAATTTTGTTATAAATTTTCGTCACCGAGTACGAAGTCACCATTTTCGAGGGAAAGTCGACACGCTTCACTTCTCGACAAAGTTACGTAGACTTCCTAACGGGGCACCACGTCTTTCTCCCGCGATTCCTTCCTCAGTCACCGCTTTCTCGCAATCGACTCCCGGAAAGCATCGTCCACCACCGGACAATCTCGTCCGAGACGACAACGGTTTCGACCGTTTTCGTCGGTCACCATCTCTCATGGGCCGACCGGTCCGGACGAGAGTCCTCTAGAAAAGGAAGGGCGGCGGCGATCCTTTTACATTCGGCAAATCTTTCACGGACTTTTACCGGGCCTCTTCGAGAAAATTTAAAGCACGGTGCCAACAAAGAACTTTCCATCAAATATTCTACTTCATCGGAGTCCGAATTATCTGGAACGATCACTATTACGATTTTAACAACGTGGGACTTACAATTAATTTTAAGAGATGTTGTGACTTCACTCGAATAAATTCTAAACTCTCCCGCATGTAGATGCTAAGATAAATGTTAATGCATAATGAAATATGTTCGAGCTGATAATAAATAAGGTATAAGTGTAGTAAACATCGTCGAGTTACTTCCTCCGACCGAATCTCATGTCCTTCTCCATCTTCTTATCCCTATTCTCACATTCCAGTCGTGAACGTAAATTACGTGTTCTCACAACAATCTGGTAAAATCACTTACGTCAGGAACTCGACAATTGTGTAACGAGGGCCATTCACACCCCCAAAATACATTAAAAATGGAAAAAAACTTACCAAAACAACGATAAGTCACACGTCAAGTTTACATTCGAAATCTCGCTTCTTGCTCGGTCGCCCTCTGGCGGAATTATTGGGCGTTAGCCGCACTGGCTAACGCCCAATAATTCCGCCAGAGGGTGACCGTGGCGTTTCTCTCCGTGTTTATGTGTACAGGTAATTAGTTATGTAGGTGTCGGGGGTCGCCCACCAGTGGCCGAGCGGATTTCATCCCCGCACTTTAACTTGACTAGTCCCTTAACACTGGTGAGTGCGGTCGTAGGTTCGCGCCATCCGGCCAGAATCTCCACATTAGAGAAGAAAGAAAGAAAGATTCGCGCCTCACTCGAACGGACTGGCAACGTGGAGTTTTCCGGTTTTTCTCCACGTCGATGACGCCCAAATAGGGGCCAGTTTTCCTTAAATGTCCTCCCGGAAGGTATTCTTTTCCCGCGTGCGTATTGGCCATTCTTTAAGGCCGGCTCTTCGGTCGCCTAGCTATCAGAAAGAAGCTATTCGGAGTATAGAGCCTAATAACTGCGCTGAACACTCCATCGTATTAACCACTCTACGAAAGAAAGGGGTCGGGATCGGGAAGTGACCGCTAGTTCTGGTAATCTTTTGTATTGGTTGAAAAATGTTAAGACTGCTACGCATATGTTTGTTAGTTTTAGGTTTGGACAATCGTAGAGAGAGGTTGCGGGGTTGGAGTGCCTGGTCCTGTGGAACAGGTTTTCTGTGTGGCGGTTGGTTGGCATTTATGTTGTTAAAGATGTTTTGTACTTAAATTTATAGCTTAGTTAGAAAATTAATTTAAAAGCCATAACATAATTACGTGGTTAAACGAACGTCCTGTCCGTTATTCCATTCCTCAACGAGTTCTTTAATACAATTACATTTTGACACAACGTTGCATTCGAATACGCGCGTGTTTTTATTTTACTGTATATAGATGTCGAAGTTCCCCCCGCAGCAGAGAGGGACAAAATTAAGGCTTACTGTGAAAAACTGGGCTTCTATTATACTATTTTAGATGCGGTTTTTTGCGTTTTTGATTGCGTTTTAATAGGGTACGTCGAGTAAATGTACACTAAGAAGGGATTTTTCGAAATTCCCCCCGCGGGGAGTGTTATACAGTAGGCCCCCTATAACACGGGTTCATATAACACAGATTCGTATAACACGGCGAAAAAATTGCGATCGTGTTCGTATAACACGGTAAAAGAATGAGACACATTGTCGTGTCACGACAGGATTGTTCGAATCTGGACCAATAGTGGACGAGCAGCCGAACTACTTGCCGCCGTCCAGCGACACAAGTATATACGGAGAGTTTAGGCGGGAAAGTTGAGTTTACTATCATCTGTACAGTACATAAATTAGGTACTGTAACTCTAATACTGTAATTTTATAATTTTTAAGTTATCTAAAATTTTGTCTTTAGTCATCATGTCTTTATTCATCAAAATAACTTATCAGGAAACGCGTCCGCCGTTTGATGAGTTGCTCCGCGACGAAAACAAGCTTAATCAATGGCGTCGTCGAACGGTGCGCACTCGGTAAGTAATCCTACAATTTTTTGTTTATAGCATAGTTTATACGGATTGTTCCCAAAAAATTATACGTGTGTTGAGTCGAATTAGTCTAGAATCGGTTAATTTTATGGAAGAAAACCTTTCAAACCGTAGTCCCTAAACTGCACACGTTCCGGGCTGTGATTGGCTCATGTATTTAAGTGACACGGAAGTCATATAAAACGGAACGTATCTACCGTGTTATATGGGGTCTACTGTAATTACTAATTAATTTGACTATAGACAAGCAGTTAAGCCACCATCTTGTATTAATTTTAATAATTATAATAAATAAATTTACTTTAGAACTTCTAGAAGAAAAGAACTGGTCCCATAACTCCCGCTTACTGAGCATTGTCAGTTATACTACCTGGACTTCTGTCTAGATAAATTGACAATTTATCAAATTAGAAAGGATTAAAGAATAAAAAGCCCCATTCACTTAGGCATTAGGTCTAGCCTGGAGTCACTAAAAATGGCCGACACTCTTTTGAAAAGAGGAATTATGTGTCTTTTTCATCCGCCCGACGAAAGGTTATCCATTATTTATCCCTAACGACGTCACTTCGCTACAATAATCTTTGAAACCGAAACAATCAAAATGACAGACCGCGTCACCTACTTTTTTGATTGGTAAGTTACAAAGTATAATCACGTATCTTACCGTAGTATTACTTATGCTTAAATACCTGTGTCACATGTATTCCATTATTTTACTCTGATTATTTAATTTAATAATTGCTATACGTTTACATAATTCTCTATACCCAATTAAATTTTTATTTTTATTCTCATACTCGGTTCTCTAGTGCCTGTGTTAATCTTAAATATACTAGTTTGTATAATAGAAGAGACTAAAAAATGTAAGCCGACGAGGGTGTAATGCCGAAATGCATATTTATTAAGCTGTACATTTGTATAAGATTTTACTTGTAAAACTATTTACATTTTCCATTTTAATATTAAGTAAAAATAAAAATCTGAAAATAGCTTTCCACGTATGATAAGTTTTTAGTATTAGTCCTAAAAGGATAATAGAAACACAATAATTAATAATGGTAAATAGAAAGCTAGAAGCATGCAATCTAATATCAAAATTTTCTCCAGAACGGAGTTGAATGACGTATAAAGCCAGACACCACCGAAATGCGGATCAAATGGGCCAAGTTTAGAGATTAGAATCTCCATTAACTATGAACGAACTTCCGGATTGAACTGGAAGTCACTCGATTTTTTAAGCTAAAACATAAATTAAAATTTTAGCTGGTTTTGTGACGATTTTAGAATAAATAATCGCTTATATATTTTTTTAATTTTAAAATCCGCATAATGGCAGTTTGTGGCGCATATTATAAATTTACATATCACAAATCAAAATGCACTTTCGCTTCTTAATTCCGCGATCATTCTATCTACATCGTGAACTTGATGATGTAACGGTTTATCAGTCAAGTAACGAGGTAAGGCGTATCTCAACTTCTCCCAAAACCACTTTTCGCCCCACACCAGGTAGGTCCTGCTGAGTAGCAACTCGCGCATGTCCGCGGGAACTACGTCGCACACCGAAGTATCCTTCAATACGAAAATTATTCTTTCCATCTTATCCTCCAAAGACTGAACCAAGGCCGATTGAAACTCCGCTTGACACCACACGCTGTTCAGGAATTCCTCGGACAGGAGCAATATCGTCTTCTTACTGTTTCTAATCGAAGCTTCTATCTGACATATTACGTCATAACCGGGTATCCAATCGCGCTCGTGGATGCACAGCTTAAAGAATGGAGCGTTTTCTTCCAGTTCCTTCAATAAACACATGACGATGTCTCTGTCGCTGCCGGAATACGAAATGAAGGCATCGAACGCCTTATCTTTGTCCAGTTCGGAAATCTTGCAGCAGTACAGCGAAGGGAAATGCACGTACACGTAAGCCAAGATGGTGTTTCTGTATTTCAGAAAGAAGAAAGCGAATACCATTGTTACAACTATTACCACAGAGAACATGGAACCAGAAACGATCAGAGGAACGTTCGATGCGAGGAAAAGAGGCAAACAAAACGCATCGTCCGGAAAATTCAATATGGAAGACACGACAACGGTGTTGTTCTCCGACAATAATCTACTGCACTTTACTTCTTCGGTTTCCACTATCTTATGAACGTTGCGATTCAACCACAGTTTGAAGGGTTTGAAAGAACAATTGCACCAAAATGCGTTGTTTCTAATGTCCAATCGAATGTAAGAAGAATCACTTACGTATTGCAAAAATTTTGCAGGAAAATCTTGCAGACTGTTGTATCGAAGTGAGAGAACTTTCAACGAAGAAGGAAATCTCCAATGTTCGNTTAGGTTAGTAAATAATTAGATATAAGTCAATTTGGTTAGGGATAGATATAACTGACTATCCCTAACTGCAGTTTTGTGGTAATACAATATAATTTGGAATGGTAGCATGACTGCCTACATCTAGCCAAATTGAAAATAATTTAAAATTAATCAAAATGAAACCAATTTTTGTGATAATTAACTGTACGTTTTGCTGATTGGAAAACTAAGATAATAAATAATCCTTTGGGTTTGTTGAATAAAGAAATAATGACTAAAATTTAAAGTCCACTGTTTTCTGCTTGAATGAAGATATATAGAATGCCTTCCTTAATTCTTCAATACTTCCAAGCCTTTCAATCTTCAGAGGTAGAAATTACTGACTAATTCATAGAAACAGCACAGAAGCTGGAACTTTATGGACTACAAAATATGACTTTGCTGGCCAAAATGTGTGACAATGCCGAAGGGTCCCTCTATACTTCGGCACCACAGGACCGAAGGGTCGACATTGCGTCGGCGAAGACGGCAATGACAAATTTATCAGGACTGACACCACTGTGTCTTCTGGGTGTAGGGCAGAGGGTGCCACCGCTTGACTTTTCCCCTCTGACCTCACTTGGTCCTTGGACGTTGACTAGAGGAGATGCTTTCGTACACTGACCTTTCGCTTTGTTACGCCAATCTTTCGGAGTCAGCTCCGACAACGAACGCACCTTTGTACAGTAATTTAACTTAGACCTTTGTAAATATTCCGTAGTTCCAAGGAAATAAAATATGGTATTTCCAAGGAATCGGTGTCCTCATTAATCTTACCCAATGGACAAAGAATGTGGGACACGTGGTCGAGATCGAAGCTACTATCACACGAGGTAGGATCAAATTCGGACCTATTCTATCGAAACGCCTCGACGGATTTTAGCACTATCGCTAAATGGGTAGACACAGAGACCGTTACGTTCGAATTTACGCGCGAGCAGTCACGTATGTGGACTCTTGGACTCGGGATGGAGACCAATTAAGCTAAAGAAGTGTGCTTTACAATTCAATTATAGAAATTAATATCCATTTATTGATTATATAGGCCTAAACTAGTTACACTTATGCTTTTAGAGAGAGAGTTTACAATTGTTCGCGCATGGTATTTACCTGAAGATCACTTTCTTGAATTGGGTCCTTTTTCCGGTAAAGACATGTTCTTGGTGGGTACTTGGACTCATCGGCTATCGGCGGTTAAGCTTCTGATCACTGGCTATTGGAGGAGCATCAGCGGTAAAATGTATCCGAGTGTACACACACGACCAACCTTCGAGGACGCGAACTCTTCTGTCGGGCGAACTCTTCTGTCAGGTGAACTCCCTGTGGCGTCATCGAACCTTCTCCTTTATTTGGGGGTCCTCTCCCTTGCAAATCTTGTCCTTTTTTGGTAAAATCGTTCTTCACGTCCAATGGCAATTTTTCGCGTTTGATTCCTAGTGACACATTCGATGTGTCACTCAAACAGGGAAGTAAGTCCGTGGGAAAGGATATAATCATATCCGTAGCGATCTTTTTTTTTTTTTTTCGAACGAAATTTTTTAATAAAATTTTCTTTTCAAGTCTGGCCTCTCACAAATGTATAGAAAATTACTGACTAAATCTTCAAAAGCCTTTAGGTTTGATTTGTGTTTTACAAAGCTTTATTTGATAATTTCTCTCCCCATAATAGGCTGAAAGTACTTGGAAATTAAAGAAGGTATTGTGAGATCCGAATAGTTTCAGGTCTAAAATAATAATTTAAAGTTAAAGTAAACTCTTTACAGAAAATTATTCTTTCATTTTGATGGGAAAATAACGTTTTTCTAGCATGGGAAAACAGCTAGGAGAGTCACTTCCTTTGACGGAAGTATGAGCATCCTCTGTTCTTCCCTTATCTGTTATAAATCTCGCTACGATGGGAAGTGACGACCCGTCACTTCTTCCCTCTTTCCATCCGTTCACATGAAAAAATCCTAGAATGATAATTGGTCATAAATCCGAAGATATAGTCGAAGTTCAGCCGAATTCAAGGAGTTTGTCAACAGATCCCAGATGAGGGAGACAAAGTCCATGCAGGCTCCATAAGACCAACAGCCATAGGCGAATGCTTCGGAGTTAATACTCATGCAGAACATATGAGATATATTAGATGCTGGGAATAACAATACCTTCTCCATGAATAGGAGAATGAGAACTTCATAAATTGAAGGACCTTCGCCGATAAGAAGACGACAAAGCTCCTTTAACAGGTTGTATGTTATTTAAGGAATTGTGAGCTCTCTCTCTCGTAAATGTATAGGTTAAGAATACATTTCTCTCCCGACGCATTTGAGTAATTTATTCGTCGTCTTGTTCGTTTGATTTGATTGTTTATCTAATTCCCTTTCTGTAGAATATTGTTATTTTTTAGATTTATTAAATTTTTCTACTTTACTGTTTAAGACATGTCTCTGGATTGTTTCCTGAATCAGATCTACGGCAGATCTCTACTTGTGTGTTAATCCGTGGATATAAATGTGATTAACTGGTGTCAGCATGCTGACGTAGATTCGAATCCTACAATTTGGATCTAGTACAAAAGCCCTCCTGGTCAAAATCTTGATGTAAGATCGGATCTTATGATCCGAAACTATGGAAAACTAGTTTTACCAACTAGTGCCAATTAAGTGGTACTAACTATCTTAGTAGATAAGTACCCCCGGCTGATCTCACAACATTCTAAATATTAAAAAGAAATAATGTTTGGAAATTAGTTTCTAAATTATAGATTAGTGAATAGTATAAAAAATTTTGTACAATGTTATAAATTTATTTCAAAATATAAAAGTCTAAAATTAATTTCATCTATAACTTTGAGCCTTACTAAATATTTATACAAGTTATTCTTAATAGCAATTTATTACTGGAAAGAAAGAATTTCAGACATTACTATAGAAATTAAAGCAAAGACCACTTATAGATAAACCAGTTAAAATAGACGTGTTGACAGTTGCAGCACCCATCCTCATCTATCATGCAAAGGGCTGTACTGTATTAAGTCAATAATAGCAAAAGAGCAAAAGGTAAAAACTACATAAATACATTGTGTTTCAGTGTTAATCTTTCAATAACATGTAAAAACAAAGCAAGTACTTTCAACGATGCAATGCTGTCTTCTTCAGGCTAACAGAAATTCTAAATAGAATTTGGGATTCACAAATTCAATTTCCAACAAAAATTGAACATAAAAAATGCACCGGATTGCCCTTTGTTCTTGTTGTAGTGGTTATGAGTTAGCATAAAATTAGTCAAGAGAATGAATCATACAGAAAAGTTAAAAAGAAATATAACTATCACTGTATGTCTAACATCTAAAATTTAGAAGAATGTAATAGTATAACATAGAAACTGGAGGGGTCAGGAGGGAGGGGGTTCTTCAATGGACTCTTCTGAGCTGTAGATTTGGTTGAATTTGAACACTGGCACTGTCAGTAATGACAGTGTCAGTGTTCAAATTTATTCCGACATCTTTAATTTTTATAATTTCTATACGTTCTAAAAATCTTTTAATAATGGTTTTTACCTTTTTAAGAATTCTGACACACTCCAATGAGAGACTACTTATTAAATACATGACTACTTATTAAAATTATATTAAAAAATATATAAAATTTGATAAAATCTTAGCTATCTTTTTTGTTTTCCCGACTCTTCATCTGAGGTGAAATGTTAAAAACAATAAACTGGTATTAAGAAATATTTTCAAACCATTACCGTTTGTTATTTTCTTTATTTTTCTCATATATTTATTTCAATCTTTCGATCCTTGTCAGTGCAGTACATTCACGGGACTAAGTTTATCAATCGTCGTTTTATAACATATTCTTTCCTTTACAATCAATTTTGTGTTTCTGCATGATTACAATGAGTAGACTCTGCAGAGTTCAAATAATTATATTTAACTGCTGTTGTGTGTTCCTTAATTCTGATTTTTAACACTCTACCTGGTTCCTCAGTGTAATGATAATTTGGTTGGCAGTTACATATGAAAGTTTATACTATGTTATTATATGACATATCATTTTTTTCCTTGATATTTTCTCTAGTTTTTATTTTTCAATTTTATTGTTTAATATCAGAGCAAGAATTATGTTATATGATGTCATTAAATTTTGAATATTCTCTGTTTGTGTTATTGTGCATTGATTTGTGTTTTTTCTTAACCAAATACTAATTATCCTGTTTAGGATTATCCCTTGTTCCATTGAAAAATATAGTATATATATGGTTTATTTCTTGTTTTTGTACTGCCATACTACTAGTGTATGATTTAATTTTATAAATGTACAATATAATAAAAGAATGCAATTACAAAAACAAAACTGAAATTAAAACTTAAGAAGTTAACATAAACATTGATTGTTTATTGCAATAGAAACATTTTCATTTTTATTTGATTAAAGATCACTAACCACAAATTGGGTAGTTCCAATGTTGGTCTGTTACAAATAGTATTTGACAAAATGTAATATTTCCCAAACAAATATCACATTTCTTCCCTGCATTGGTGTAATAGACCCGCTTCCAACCATAGAAACTTATACAGTTAAAATCCAATGGTTTTCTAACCACTTTTATATCATACCTGCCATGTTCAATATCATCTCGGTGTTCTAATCTGGTGGAAAGCAGTTTCTTAGTAGTCCCTATATAAAGATATTTTCCAATGGCATGCTCATTTGAAAAGACAATTTTGTACACACCAGATTTCTCATGTATTGTGATATGATCTCTATCATACTGATGTATACACTGTCAGACATTATTATAATGAAAGTACTTTTGATGATAAAAAATAGTTATCAGGCTAATGAATGCTTGAAATTTAAAAAATACAAAGATGTATGTATAAATTGAATCTTTATGTATAAATTATATACATAAAGATTCGATAGCATCTTTAAGATGTATAAAATTAAACAGACATAAATATACAACATAAGATATTACAAAATAATAATAACTAATTTATGTCAGAATTTCCTGGTATTTTTCATAAAAGCATTGCCAAGCATAAGAGATGCTTTTTCCTCTATGTTAATACAACTGCCCATCAGGTCAGCCTTTATATTTATAAGACTTCTAGAGCCCTGAAGTGGTTGGTTTGGAAGGATTGTTTGATTAACATGGCATTTAAAATTCCAATTTAGAATGTTATTGACTTGATGTAGATCATGAGTAATATCGAAAACATTTGTTGAATTTTACATTAAAATTGTTTACTGGATATTAAAGATTTTGTCTGATGTACTTACTCGTTGATCCAGGTAACGAGAAGAAGGTAATTTTGTCCAACATAGTGTGAATTATTATTGACTTCTTCAGGGTAGTCAAGTAAAACACTTGTAGCTCCTATATTTATCAAATCTTGCATTAAAATATAGCATCTCAATTATTTTCTTATCAATCTAAGAATATATATAACATATAAATCCCATAACTAATACATTGTCCCTTAAAATACATCTATACTCTGTTTCTGTTGCATTCTTTGAAATTCAATCAGATTTTTTTCTCCTATTACACAAGTTATAACAAATCAATAAAATCAAGAATTTTATTAATACTTGCTGATCCAATTGACTGCCTAGTATTTCAAAAACTTTTTGTACAAAGCAGACAAAGTTATACAATGAACTTCTCTACTAGTTTCCCTTTGAGGAGATAGTAATTAAATCCAAAGAATTGATGATGATAATCTTATATGCACATTTAAAAAATTCAGTTAAACAATTGTGGGGGTCAGTTTTTTGAGGAATTACGAAATTAAAAATTGTAAGGTTGTTACAATTAAAAAATTTGTTTAAATGGTCCATCAAGTGACAAATAATCAAAACTGGTGGAGTGACAATGAGATGGAGAAAATGCCTAATGATTTCTTAACTACTGTTCTCCTCTTCAAGAGAGAAAAACTACACATACAGTTGAGAACAGTGATATTCAAGTCAATAAATGAGAAACAATATCGCTCATGTTAATCGTCAAATTGTCCAAGAATTCCTGTAAAGTGGTGCATAGATTTCTTGCAACCAATAATCCTCTCTCCTTTGTCAATAGGTGTCAAACAGGATTCCATTCTCTGCATCTTACGTGTTGGCTCAACTGGAGATTAGAGACTTCAAGATGGCCTTAATCTGAGATAGAACAAACGTTTATTGATGGAGATGTTCTATTGGTCATTATATTCCAAAGTAAACCAGCAAGCAGTACATAGTATTATTAGTCAAAAAAATAAATAAATAAAGTCCAGATACAATTCTGCCAGCACAGAAGAAATGACCTCGATTGCACCTACTGTTGTAAAACCTCACACGTAATATGTGAAATTAATTCAAAAACCTTAAATCCAGTAAAAAAATGAAACATTTATTGGTGAAATAAATGTTTTTGATCACGTATAATACCATCTTCAGATTCTAGAATGGAACATATCATTTATTCTATTAATAGTTAAATACAGGTATACCTCACCTACAGGTATATTAATAGTTAAATACAGGTATACCAGGTATACATTGGTAATTGGTTCCAGGAGGGACGACGTAAGTAGAATTTACTTGTCTCCGAATTTACTTGTCACTAGACTAAACCATAAATTACCATTCCCGGTTCTGTATTTTATTTATTAATGCATTTTTAATAATATAAGGTTAATAAGGATCTATTTTAAGCTTACAAACAAATAAATTTTAGTTTTTAATATAGTACAGAAAAAAGTAACCTAAATTTACGAATGCATGTACTGTAAATACAGTACATACTTGTAAATGTATATATTTTAATATGATTTTATGTGCTTTAAACGCTTTTCTAGTGATATTACGACTTCAATATTTGTGGCAGACAGACATAAAGTGGAATAAAATGACTTAAACTTAATTTTTATTTTTCCATATACTTTTTTGACAAACGACGTATAATCAGGAATGACGTAAGTCGAAGTATATCTGTATAAATATATATACAAAATTTCATTTGAATTAATTTTAAAAATTGTATCATTAAGAACATTGGTTCATATTGTACATGCCTACAATTTTTATTTGAACATTTTATTTAAGCACACACATATATATATATACATGTTTAAATAAAAACTATTAATATATGCATGTATGGACTTAATAATACAATGCAATAATGCAATGTTCTTAATAATACAATTTTTAAACTTAATTCAAATGAGATTTTGAATTAGTTTTGTTTTGTTGTATATTATCAGTTTTTTATTCAGTTTATTCTCCTCTTTAACTAGTGTTAAAGTATATCAATTATAAATTTATATTCCCCTTGTGATTCTGATTCCACCGGAGATAGCATATATTCCCTCCTCTATCTCCCCATCCCTCGACCTCTAACTACCAAAATTTAACGGCATCAACGCCTCTTACACACAAGCTATTGCACCAAATTTTTCTAAATCATTACTCCATCCCAAGATATTAAACAAAATAGATGCCAAAACGCACACATCCACCGGATATTTTTCTATCGTATTTATTTATTTGCCTTTTACTTTTTGGATTTAGAGATCTGAAAACGTGGAAATTTGCAAATAACTTGGATCATATTTGACACTATTCCAATACTTTCCCACATCCTACATGTAACAAGCCGGAAAAATAAAACTGTCTTTGCTAACATTAGATTGAACGCGTAATAAGAAGAATTTTGTTTTATAAATTTTGTTATAAATTTTCGTCACCGAGTACGAAGTCACCATTTTCGAGGGAAAGTCGACACGCTTCACTTCTCGACAAAGTTACGTAGACTTCCTAACGGGGCACCACGTCTTTCTCCCGCGATTCCTTCCTCAGTCACCGCTTTCTCGCAATCGACTCCCGGAAAGCATCGTCCACCACCGGACAATCTCGTCCGAGACGACAACGGTTTCGACCGTTTTCGTCGGTCACCATCTCTCATGGGCCGACCGGTCCGGACGAGAGTCCTCTAGAAAAGGAAGGGCGGCGGCGATCCTTTTACATTCGGCAAATCTTTCACGGACTTTTACCGGGCCTCTTCGAGAAAATTTAAAGCACGGTGCCAACAAAGAACTTTCCATCAAATATTCTACTTCATCGGAGTCCGAATTATCTGGAACGATCACTATTACGATTTTAACAACGTGGGACTTACAATTAATTTTAAGAGATGTTGTGACTTCACTCGAATAAATTCTAAACTCTCCCGCATGTAGATGCTAAGATAAATGTTAATGCATAATGAAATATGTTCGAGCTGATAATAAATAAGGTATAAGTGTAGTAAACATCGTCGAGTTACTTCCTCCGACCGAATCTCATGTCCTTCTCCATCTTCTTATCCCTATTCTCACATTCCAGTCGTGAACGTAAATTACGTGTTCTCACAACAATCTGGTAAAATCACTTACGTCAGGAACTCGACAATTGTGTAACGAGGGCCATTCACACCCCCAAAATACATTAAAAATGGAAAAAAACTTACCAAAACAACGATAAGTCACACGTCAAGTTTACATTCGAAATCTCGCTTCTTGCTCGGTCGCCCTCTGGCGGAATTATTGGGCGTTAGCCGCACTGGCTAACGCCCAATAATTCCGCCAGAGGGTGACCGTGGCGTTTCTCTCCGTGTTTATGTGTACAGGTAATTAGTTATGTAGGTGTCGGGGGTCGCCCACCAGTGGCCGAGCGGATTTCATCCCCGCACTTTAACTTGACTAGTCCCTTAACACTGGTGAGTGCGGTCGTAGGTTCGCGCCATCCGGCCAGAATCTCCACATTAGAGAAGAAAGAAAGAAAGATTCGCGCCTCACTCGAACGGACTGGCAACGTGGAGTTTTCCGGTTTTTCTCCACGTCGATGACGCCCAAATAGGGGCCAGTTTTCCTTAAATGTCCTCCCGGAAGGTATTCTTTTCCCGCGTGCGTATTGGCCATTCTTTAAGGCCGGCTCTTCGGTCGCCTAGCTATCAGAAAGAAGCTATTCGGAGTATAGAGCCTAATAACTGCGCTGAACACTCCATCGTATTAACCACTCTACGAAAGAAAGGGGTCGGGATCGGGAAGTGACCGCTAGTTCTGGTAATCTTTTGTATTGGTTGAAAAATGTTAAGACTGCTACGCATATGTTTGTTAGTTTTAGGTTTGGACAATCGTAGAGAGAGGTTGCGGGGTTGGAGTGCCTGGTCCTGTGGAACAGGTTTTCTGTGTGGCGGTTGGTTGGCATTTATGTTGTTAAAGATGTTTTGTACTTAAATTTATAGCTTAGTTAGAAAATTAATTTAAAAGCCATAACATAATTACGTGGTTAAACGAACGTCCTGTCCGTTATTCCATTCCTCAACGAGTTCTTTAATACAATTACATTTTGACACAACGTTGCATTCGAATACGCGCGTGTTTTTATTTTACTGTATATAGATGTCGAAGTTCCCCCCGCAGCAGAGAGGGACAAAATTAAGGCTTACTGTGAAAAACTGGGCTTCTATTATACTATTTTAGATGCGGTTTTTTGCGTTTTTGATTGCGTTTTAATAGGGTACGTCGAGTAAATGTACACTAAGAAGGGATTTTTCGAAATTCCCCCCGCGGGGAGTGTTATACAGTAGGCCCCCTATAACACGGGTTCATATAACACAGATTTGTATAACACGGCGAAAAAATTGCGATCGTGTTCGTATAACACGGTAAAAGAATGAGACACATTGTCGTGTCACGACAGGATTGTTCGAATCTGGACCAATAGTGGACGAGCAGCCGAACTACTTGCCGCCGTCCAGCGACACAAGTATATACGGAGAGTTTAGGCGGGAAAGTTGAGTTTACTATCATCTGTACAGTACATAAATTAGGTACTGTAACTCTAATACTGTAATTTTATAATTTTTAAGTTATCTAAAATTTTGTCTTTAGTCATCATGTCTTTATTCATCAAAATAACTTATCAGGAAACGCGTCCGCCGTTTGATGAGTTGCTCCGCGACGAAAACAAGCTTAATCAATGGCGTCGTCGAACGGTGCGCACTCGGTAAGTAATCCTACAATTTTTTGTTTATAGCATAGTTTATACGGATTGTTCCCAAAAAATTATACGTGTGTTGAGTCGAATTAGTCTAGAATCGGTTAATTTTATGGAAGAAAACCTTTCAAACCGTAGTCCCTAAACTGCACACGTTCCGGGCTGTGATTGGCTCATGTATTTAAGTGACACGGAAGTCATATAAAACGGAACGTATCTACCGTGTTATATGGGGTCTACTGTAATTACTAATTAATTTGACTATAGACAAGCAGTTAAGCCACCATCTTGTATTAATTTTAATAATTATAATAAATAAATTTACTTTAGAACTTCTAGAAGAAAAGAACTGGTCCCATAACTCCCGCTTACTGAGCATTGTCAGTTATACTACCTGGACTTCTGTGTAGATAAATTGACAATTTATCAAATTAGAAAGGATTAAAGAATAAAAAGCCCCATTCACTTAGGCATTAGGTCCAGCCTGGAGTCACTAAAAATGGCCGACACTCTTTTGAAAAGAGGAATTATGTGTCTTTTTCATCCGCCCGACGAAAGGTTATCCATTATTTATCCCTAACGACGTCACTTCGCTACAATAATCTTTGAAACCGAAACAATCAAAATGACAGACCGCGTCACCTACTTTTTTGATTGGTAAGTTACAAAGTATAATCACGTATCTTACCGTAGTATTACTTATGCTTAAATACCTGTGTCACATGTATTCCATTATTTTACTCTGATTATTTAATTTAATAATTGCTATACGTTTACTTAATTCTCTATACCCAATTAAATTTTTATTTTTATTCTCATACTCGGTTCTCTAGTGCCTGTGTTAATCTTAAATATACTAGTTTGTATAATAGAAGAGACTAAAAAATGTAAGCCGACGAGGGTGTAATGCCGAAATGCATATTTATTAAGCTGTACATTTGTATAAGATTTTACTTGTAAAACTATTTACATTTTCCATTTTAATATTAAGTAAAAATAAAAATCTGAAAATAGCTTTCCACGTATGATAAGTTTTTAGTATTAGTCCTAAAAGGATAATAGAAACACAATAATTAATAATGGTAAATAGAAAGCTAGAAGCATGCAATCTAATATCAAAATTTTCTCCAGAACGGAGTTGAATGACGTATAAAGCCAGACACCACCGAAATGCGGATCAAATGGGCCAAGTTTAGAGATTAGAATCTCCATTAACTATGAACGAACTTCCGGATTGAACTGGAAGTCACTCGATTTTTTAAGCTAAAACATAAATTAAAATTTTAGCTGGTTTTGTGACGATTTTAGAATAAATAATCGCTTATATATTTTTTTAATTTTAAAATCCGCATAATGGCAGTTTGTGGCGCATATTATAAATTTACATATCACAAATCAAAATGCACTTTCGCTTCTTAATTCCGCGATCATTCTATCTACATCGTGAACTTGATGATGTAACGGTTTATCAGTCAAGTAACGAGGTAAGGCGTATCTCAACTTCTCCCAAAACCACTTTTCGCCCCACACCAGGTAGGTCCTGCTGAGTAGCAACTCGCGCATGTCCGCGGGAACTACGTCGCACACCGAAGTATCCTTCAATACGAAAATTATTCTTTCCATCTTATCCTCCAAAGACTGAACCAAGGCCGATTGAAACTCCGCTTGACACCACACGCTGTTCAGGAATTCCTCGGACAGGAGCAATATCGTCTTCTTACTGTTTCTAATCGAAGCTTCTATCTGACATATTACGTCATAACCGGGTATCCAATCGCGCTCGTGGATGCACAGCTTAAAGAATGGAGCGTTTTCTTCCAGTTCCTTCAATAAACACATGACGATGTCTCTGTCGCTGCCGGAATACGAAATGAAGGCATCGAACGCCTTATCTTTGTCCAGTTCGGAAATCTTGCAGCAGTACAGCGAAGGGAAATGCACGTACACGTAAGCCAAGATGGTGTTTCTGTATTTCAGAAAGAAGAAAGCGAATACCATTGTTACAACTATTACCACAGAGAACATGGAACCAGAAACGATCAGAGGAACGTTCGATGCGAGGAAAAGAGGCAAACAAAACGCATCGTCCGGAAAATTCAATATGGAAGACACGACAACGGTGTTGTTCTCCGACAATAATCTACTGCACTTTACTTCTTCGGTTTCCACTATCTTATGAACGTTGCGATTCAACCACAGTTTGAAGGGTTTGAAAGAACAATTGCACCAAAATGCGTTGTTTCTAATGTCCAATCGAATGTAAGAAGAATCACTTACGTATTGCAAAAATTTTGCAGGAAAATCTTGCAGACTGTTGTATCGAAGTGAGAGAACTTTCAACGAAGAAGGAAATCTCCAATGTTTGGAGGGATTTAAACGATTGTGGTCCAAGTACAGTTCATCCACTCCAGACCAACTGTCTGTAATTTTTATTGCGGAAAGAGAGTTGTGTTCCAGGTGAACGATTGTGGTGTTTTCGGGAAGTATTGCTGGAGCGTGGGAAATATTGGAAGAAGAACAGTTGACCATGACCGAAAAGCCTTTATATAAGTAACAGCAACACTTTTTTGGGCAATGTTCTACAACGGGACACACCACGTAGGAAGGAATCAGTTCCTGGAAAGTCTTGTTTCTCAAGTCAGAAGGAGAATCGCAGAGCAGCGATCGACCGAATCTCGAAAACTGAACTTTTTCGACGAAATTTCTCAAATCGCAGTCACACCGGAAGGGGTTGCCGAAGAGAAAGACGTTATTCATATTCCTGGTGATTTTTCCCGCGACTGTGGTGATGTTATTGTGCGTCAATGAAATTATGGATCGATTATCCGGAGGGAGGTCTTCGGTGTAAAGTATCGACAGGCGATTGTAATTTAATCTGAGCAGTGAGATGTTATACGCGCTCCAGTCCATTCGAGGAAACTGTGTGAAGGATGTGTTGGAAAGCTCCAAGGATGTCAAACGTGGTAGTCTTCCGAACGGTGTCGGCTCCGGTAAAGAACCCAGAGGATTGTTGTCCAGATATAACATTCGCAGATTTTTCAAGACGTCGAACTTTTCCTCCTTAGTCTTCGTTATTCTGTTTCCAGTTAAAAACAATTGTTTAATATTTTGAATGTCCGAAAATACTTCGAAAGGAATTTTGGTCAGAAGATTGTTGCTTAAATCCAGTTCCTGCAGCCGTTTGTTATTACGGAATATGTTGGAAGGTAATTCTTGCAAATCATTGTGGTGTAAATCAATACTCTCGATTAACACGTTATTTACAAACAAATCGGGGTGTAGACGATCGATTCGATTTTCGTAGATTTGAACTTTAGTTAAGTCAAAACAAGTGGAAAATATCTTCTGGGGCAACTCACTGATGTCGCAGTTGCAGGCACTGAAACTCTGTAATCTTGAGACGTTTTGCAATAGTAGTTCCGGTAGAGAACGGAAACTGTTGTTGCTTATGTTCAGAACGACCAAATTAAAATTATCTGCAAATAGGGAAGGGTAAAGAATATTTACACGATTGTCGTTCAAAAAAAGCTTTTTAAGGCTCGACAGTCCCCTAAATATCGCGTGAGGAAGAAAAGTCAGCAAGTTTCCGTATAGATTAAGTACTTGTAGAGATCGCAATCCGCGGAAAAGGCTCTCCGGAAGATCCTCTAAACGATTTCCAAAGAGATTTAAAGATTTCAATCTATTCAAACCTCGAAATGCATCTTCTGGAAAACTTTTTATTCTTCCTAATACTACGTAAATCGTTCTTAACGATGGGAGCCCATTGAATAATCCGTTTGGAAATTTTTCCGACATCACGCGCAACACCGCGATCCTCTCGATGTTGTATAGGTCTTTTAAATCGTACGTGACATTTTCCATATGATATAAAGTGATGTTGCGAAGATTCGGAAGGTTCTTGATGCTAACTTGCGAATTCGGTGCGACGTTTTCGGAAATCAAAAAGAATTGCTCGAGTCTTTCATCTCCCAGGGATGTTCTGACGTCGGGAGAGGGAAGGAGGCATTCTCTTAACACCATAAAAGAAAAGTAAGTAGTATTAGTGCACGCACGAATCTGTTCGGCGTTGAAAGTATTTCCTCGACACTCCAAATAAATGGCTCTGTCGAAGTCGTTGATGTATGAGGTAACGTTCGATTTGCATTCCACCATTCGTTTCATTTTTGCACTGATGTAACCATAACGGTCGCCGACGAAGATCCACCCCTCTACTGCCGTGCAAAGGAACACCAATTGAGCCAAAAACATTTTCTGCAGCATCTGCAACGATATTAACACTTGTTAGTTATTGGACGGATCTCTTTTACACGTTCGAGCCATTAAAGTATTAAGAATTTATAGTGAACGCTATAATTACGGGTTCACTGCGTATGGTATATGAGCGTAATAAATTACGCTGTGCACTATGCAATTTGCTTTTCTGACAGCCAACAGACAAGGGAGGTTGTGTATTAGGATAATTCATACTGTTAAATTTCGATGAATAAAAATCCAGGGGTGGGGAGATAGAGGGTGACGTGTCGTGTATGTAGTGAAATCGGACTTAATAAAGATGTTACTCGTTATTAGCATTTACAACTTTTTTAAAACTCGTCTCTATTCCCAAATTTAATTTCTTTTTTCCATTTGGAAATAAATAAGATTAAAATTCTAAAGTAAAATCTCGTAACAGATGGCGCCACACACAATTTTATGTTTATTTCCGAGAAAGTTACGCAACTCGTTGCTGGATTTTTATAATGATATCGCGCGTGAATATATATTATACGTAAAATAAAGTACACAAATTTATCTCAATAGAACCGAGTAATTATTTACTGTGACACTGTCACAATGCCGGATTGCCATTTTTTATTCATATTTTTAATTAATTTAATTTAAAATATATGCTCTATTACAAATTACTAGTTGCTCGCCCTGTACATTATACTTTTTCTTCAACAATAGAGTCGTGTCGGTCATTTATGTAACTCCTTTCGGCAGAATATAATTGAATTGAAATAACATCACTTCTGATTTGCTGCGAACGTTGGCATATAGTAAATCGGGGCTTTGCGCCTCTAGTCTTTTCACCCGTCACCTCGGCCTTCATCTATCTAACACCGTTCTCGAGATTAAGGAAGGACAGACAGACGGACACCAGACAGTGGGAATTTATAGGTCTATAATTTTTTCAAGTTAAAGCCCAAAAAGTGCAGAAATCTGTCGATAAAATTATTAAAGAAAAGGAATTAAGGTTACTTTTTCTTCCAGATTATTAGAATTATCCTTTGTGCCGGACTCTAGTCTGACTGCCTGGTGCCTTTAAATGTCTAAATGGCATATCGGAAAAATCTGAGTATCAAGAAAGGTACAACGAAATCGTTAGATATTATTCAAATTTATGCTGTTAATAAGATTTATACTATTGTATTTATCCTTTTGAAAATGTAACTAGTTGATTCGCCAAATTGACTTCTACGCTGCTAAAAAGGCTTATTATATTAACACGGTTGTCTTTCCTCTCGTCATTCGCTTATTTCAACTTGTAAATTTTCCAAATTAACGATATTTCACGTGTTTCATTAACGATACGAAAAATAACATTGACACCATTTTCTATAAATCGAGTTTATTACGTTCCTAACGATATCAAAACCGAAAAAGTGACAAATCCACACAAATGACGAAAGACGAAACTTCTCACGCTGATTTTACTGCTAGCCAGTCAACTGCATTTCTCAATTATTGTCTTCGAAGAATATATTTTAATTTTTCCCAAAACCACTTTTCTCCCCACTTTAAATAAGTTTTGGTTTTCAGCAAACGACGAAGGTCCTCCTCCAGCTCGTTCGGATTCTCCAATTCTTCCACCAAAACCAACACTAGATGGTGAATTTGATCTTGCATCATTCTGTTGTACGCTACACGAAATTCTACAGTAAACCACATGCTGTCCAGAAAGTTTCGAGACAACAATATCACCGTCTTTCTACTGTTATTGACAGAATGCACGATGTTCTCGCTAATGGGGCTACCCGCCAACCAATCACGTTCGTGAATACAAAGGCGATAAGTGGGTTCCAGTCGATTCACCATCTCCATGGTTACGGCAGAATCGGCACCGTTGTAACATATAAAAGCGTCGTATTGTTTACCTTCTTCCTCTACAACTATATTCCAACAGGGCAAGTATACGTCTCGACTGTACAGAAAGGCCAATATAGAAAGTCGATAATGGAAACAACCGACTGCAAGAACTGATAAAGTCAATAAGAATATTACCGAAACTGTAAGAACCATCACTTGCCATAAAGGCAACACGGGTTCTTCTAAACAGAACATATCTAGTGGAGTACTACGAATGAGTTCGTGTGTTACAGAATTATTAACTCCATTGACTCTCTGGCAGGTTACGTTCTCGGAATCACGGATCTTAAGCAAATTCCGCGTGAACCACTTCTTAAAATGGACAGAGTGACAATCGCATTTCCACTCGTTTCTGGAAAGAAAGATGCTGAAGTTTGAGGAATCTTCCACGCGCTTCATCAGAGAAGGGGGCAAATCCGACAGCTTGTTTCCATCCAGAGCCAAATAGCGGAGATTTTCCGGAACGACCCAATCGTTCAGTGACGTCAGAGAATTGTTACTAAGATAGAGATGGGTGACGTTTTTCCACGTAGTTCCGTCCACTTCGGACAGATTAGCAATGTGGTTGTAGTTCAGAAAGACGAATGTTGCATTTGTAGGAAGATTCGCGGGTGAATTAGACAAATTTCTACGAGAACAATCGATCGCAGTTTGTCTTTCTAGTGTCAGGTAGCAATCACAAAACGAAGGACACTCTTGTTTTTGCGGACAGACACTGTAAATGGGCCAGATTTCTGTTAGTTTCATTTCGGTATCTCCATTGCATCGCAGGATATGGGAATCTGGAAAAATGCGGGCGGCGTTTTTGCCAGAGTGAAGAAATCGCAAGAACTGTCTGATTCGACAGTCGCACTCGATGACGTTTCCTGTGACGTTATACACTGGATAACTATTAGAATGTCGTCGATAGTCAATGTAGATAGTGGAGATGTTGTTGTGGTTGAGCAGTATCTTGGTATAGTTTCTTGTAAACACGGGTAGATTGACTTCCCGAAATTGATTGTGGGATAGATCGACTACAGTCAGGTTGTTATTCGACCAATCAATATTAGGAAAAATCTTCAGACTCGAGTTGCTCATCTTTACTCTTTCCAAATAATTGCTAGAACCAAAAGGATATTTTGCGGGTAAACGTTCAAAGTTGTTATTTGATAGGTCGATCTCTATCAAACCAGAAAGAGGTAGAAGTGTATCTTCGTGCAAGGAGGACAAATCGTTATCAGACATCCGCAGCACTGCCAGTGTTGATAAGTGCTTGAAGATATCTTTATGTAAATGGTTCAGTCTGTTGTACGCTAAGTCTAATGCTCCGAGTCTCGTTAGGCTGGAAAATACACGAGGTGGCAAAGTCGATAATTTATTGTCATATAGAAACAGAAAGAGTAAATTTTCCGTGTTATTGAACAATTTTTCCGGGAGACTTCTGATGTCGTTATAATCTAGGTAGATGTGTTTCATAGATATAGTGTCTGAAAATAAAGATTCTTCCACATGTGTTAAAGAGCATCTCATTGCTGCAAATGCTTGTAGACGTGTCAAGCCTTTTAAGAATCCTTTGGGTAAGTTTCTCATTCCTCTATTTTCACTCATTTCCAGACCGATTAACTGAGTAAGGGAAGAGAGCAAATTTTCCGGAAGAACCGTCAGTTTATTGTTTCTGATCCGAAGTACTTCTAGGCTGAAGAGATCGGAAAAGAGATCTTCGGACAGATTCTCGATCTGATTAAAGGATATATCTAGATGATTCAACAATGTGAGATTTTTAAAGAATCCACGTGGAATCTCTTTTATTCTGTTATTGTACAAGCATAGTACTTTGAGGTCGTTCAGGTTTAGGAGTAGATTCTCCTGAAGATACTCCAGTTTTCCATGTATTATTTTCACAGCTTGAAGGTTTGTCAAGTTTTTAAAAGGTGTCTGCGTAAAGGAAGTGAAATTGTAGAAGTGTATTTGTAATGCGTAGATGACGGGTTGGAAATCGAACGTCAGGTCGAATGATCCTGCGGAATTTATTCCGAACATTGTTATATTGCTGACGAATGGCATCGTCTCAATGTGCAATTTCCGGTAATTCGGTTGGGTTGTGGTAAATATAATTTCCAAAATGCGTATGACTCGTCCAGACAAAAGTTCATTCAACCTAAAATTGTTAGAATAACAATTGCGTATTAGTAAATTTGTGTTTTCGATTTGTTGCATACACTGGAAGATCCGACGATCAGGCACCGTCCCGTAGCAATCGATGAAAAGGTAATCAAGTCTAGTGGCCAGCAATATGTTTTCGCTTCTAATACAAACAGTTCTGGTGTCCTGCGGAACAAAAGCGGGACACACGATGTTCTTCCATCCGCTCAAGAACTCGGTGCAACACCGAGCCAAAGCGATACACAAGAATAAGTTGAATAAGTTGTTCATTTTTATTTCCGTCGCATTCTGCAAAGAAAATTTTTATTTAATTCCTGTTAAAGGAATAAATTGCGGAAGTGAAGAGTATAAACGGGCTTTAGTTTGTATACGTAATAAATAATTTTATGGAGATGGCTAATGATATGAACTAGAATTAAATAGAAGATATTGGTATTCCCATTTACAGTCAAATTTTCGCCATTCGATAGCTTTTAAGGTTTGGAAATAGTGTAAGATCGGGTGAAATTAATCTAATATTGTATTAAGCGAAGATTTTGTGGAAGATTGGAATAGCCGCGAATGATGCAAAAGGGAAAAACCTGGCAAAACATTACAAACAGTCATAGGCAATTACAGAAGTGATGCAATTAAACTGTATAATTCCCAACCGTACGAAAACACTTTTGTGAGATTCTGTTCGTTCGAGTGAAAATTTTGTCGGGTCAATTTCTTCAAAGGGTACTCGGAGTTCGCAACACACCGCATTAGTGTCTCGTTAAACATTCGCGTGTTTTTTGGTGACGAAATCGTTAACGCGGATGGGTCTGGCCTCATTGGTTTGATATTCCGAAACGAAGGCCACCGAGTGCCAATTTTCAGGAAAGTCCGATAAGGTTAGGACATTGTTAAGCGAGGATCTTCGACAATTAACTTTTGTATTCCGTTGGAAGTTGCAAAATATCACACCTTGAATGTCATTTATTTGCTTGTCTACGGATTACTTCTAGTGACATCTTATGCAGAGATAAACCAAAATCTCGAGGAAATTCTAACTTTACCGAAATAGTGGTACTTAATTTAGGTAAATAGGACATTCACCGGGAATTTCTACCGTTACACGACAATTAATTACTTATCATTCTGTACACCGAATCAATGAAAACTGCTAAAAGTTACGGAGATAAATTCTTAAAATCATTACAAGTTAATCGGGAATATATCCCCAGAAAAAGTCAAATGGGGTAAAATTGGCCAACAAAACATTAATTAAGAATATAAGTTATTTAATTTCACTTCGCCCGTTCTTTTACGGACAGACATCCGAACGTTCTCTGAAATAAAAAGAATTAAATAATTGCTCAAGGACGAGAATGGCGAAAACGGGAAAGTCCACTCTCGCTACTTTTGTCGACGGAAGACGAAATCGTGACACGTTGAAAGATTTTCCGCTTTTTATATAAATTTATCGATAGAATCTGATGTAGGACGACTAATTAATGTAAATAATAATTTTAACTACTTCTAGTGTTACGGGATCATACAATTGTCAAAAGGTGTTGCGGATCTTTCTTGTGTCGGTTATTTTCTTTTATACCATTCAAACGTCACTGGCTATAAGAGGAATTTCTGAACGTTACGACGCATTATAAACGTCACTTTTACCGGATAAAGACACGTTAAATATTTACCTGTAGGGANAGAGAAACCTTTCTATAATTCCAATTAAAATATTTATTAAGTATTAAAATACACATCGCCATTTCATCTTCCGTCGTTAAATGTGCAAGAGTCGACTTTCCTCCTTGCGTCATTTCGTCCTTGAACGATTGTATATTTATTTTTAGTTGAAAGAACGTTCTTGCGACTGTTCGTAAAAATAAATCCGGTCAGAGGTTCATAAGTTTTACTTTCCTTTCAGATTGTGCAAAAAATCTTCTTGGCTCAATTGTTACTCCGGGAAACTTTATTTTCTCTTTAAAGCATCGTCGACGCAATAACCGGTTGGAAAACGGATGTAACGTAAAGATGGGATTTCTCTCCGACATTTCCTCTCCTTCGGGGATGTCACTCGTACATCTAGATACGCGGAAAGAGCTCTTCCCTTTTCGTAACGTTTAAAACAATGGTCCGTCCGGATTTACTATTTCGTATCGATAGTCACGTGTTACGTAAATCAGACTTTCCTCACCTCGTTGAACAGAATGACGAACCGTTACGTTGTCCTCCAAACAAAGTCGTAAACAATTCGTTACTTAAGAATTGTTTGTCGGGACAATCGCACACACCCGTACAGTTGTCTTTTCGGATTTTTGTAGTAATTAAATAACTGTCCTCGAGTCGAGATCGCTCCTCATCATCAAAATCTGGAATAAAAGAACGAGGAGGAGCGCAAACCGAATCTTTAATATTGTAAATGTAATCAACAAATTACGGTAATTCGGATAAGTGAATAGGATTGCGAGTAAAGTTACACGAATATCTGTAATCTAGGATACTAAAAATGCATATAAATTACAGGGNACTTAAGAATTGTTTGTCGGGACAATCGCACACACCCGTACAGTTGTCTTTTCGGATTTTTGTAGTAATTAAATAACTGTCCTCGAGTCGAGATCGCTCCTCATCATCAAAATCTGGAATAAAAGAACGAGGAGGAGCGCAAACCGAATCTTTAATATTGCAAATGTAATCAACAAATTACGGTAATTCGGATAACTGAATAGGATCGCGAGTAAAGTTTCACGAATATCTGTAATCTAGGATACTAAAAATGCATATAAATTACAGGGTGATTATAATAAAGTTTCGGAGTGTTTTATGGAGTTTTTACATCGTCTATTTTTCCTAGTGATAGTATACAAAACAATTGCGTTATAATTGAGATAATACGTGGCTGTAATAAACGATTTACACTATATTCTGGTGTGATGACCCAGATTGCAATTCCATGTTTAATTTTTGTGCGTGTGTGATATAGGCGTTTTGTGACGTTATTGTTTAAGTAACCGTGACTTTTCCTCGTTATTCTATAAATTTATACAAAATGCTCGAGTATTGTGTATTATTAACTCTTTTCGCTTGTTTTTACTTGTAACTACTGCAAACTAGCAGTTTTATTTTCCTTCACAAAACAAAGATATTTCGTTTAGTTGGTACTTACGTTAGCTTGTTTAAACGTAAAAGTAATTATTATCTCTAATTCGGAATTTTTCTGTAGGAATTAATGAAAAAACATCAAAATATTTTAAAGTAATTGGGCTGCAATTTTGAAAAAAATTGTAGACATATAAATTTCCACTGTAGTCCGTCTCTCTGTTATAGTACGTCAACACACCCGTAACCACTAATTATACACCTCCCGAGCGTCTAAAAGTGTACTCTAGACATCTAAAACCTGAAATAAATTTTAAATGGAAATTAAGTAAACAATAAATGAAACATTGTACAGTATACGAATACATTAGTACTCTTTACCTCTTTACGTAGTAGACAGTTGACGAACCGATACCGTAGACGTCACACAACTTACGCGCCGAAACACTCCGGTACAATATTTTCGACAGTCGCATCGATGCGGTTTACGGTCGACACTCTCGCGTGTCTTAGAAGATAGAAGGAGCACCCCTACGCGATTATTGAATAACCGAAGGTGTTCCACTTCCGTCGCAAACAAAGGTTTAAGTTTTAATAAATTACAAAATTATCGTCGAATTTTGAATGATACTCGAAAATTTTTCTTTTAAAATTATGTTTATAATTCCAAGTTCGTCCCGTATTTTATCGCGAAGAAAGAATATAGAAAATTTGGGAAAATGATTTTCGGAAACGTGAGATTAGGAGAAACGAAGACAATGAAAAGGCGAAGGAATTCTTCTCCTCCTCGTCAGCATCCTCATGTCGTATCAACGACAAATTTTGAATAGTTCGAACGTCCGAAAAGCCAACGTCACGGATCTACGCGATTATCATACAACAAATGAAGGACGTTAGGGAAAGAGGTTCGATCTTTCGATACGTCTAGAAGTAGAAATGCATCCTCGAAGGAAAAGGAATTTTCGAAAGAAATCCCGTCTTTACGTAACATCCGTATTTCCAACCGGTTATTGCTACAGCGTTACCGTATCATGGCGTTTTAAAGAGAAAAAGAAACCTTCCTGTCAGTGTTTATCGATTTAATTAATTAACGACATAACTGTTTACGACCCCGATACAAGGAATTGTATAACTAGCGACGTCGGTGGCGCGGCCAAGGATTTCCCTCCAGGTAAATGTTTAATGTCTCTTTATCCGGTAAGAGTAACGTTTAGAGTAAGGTAACTCGTTACTTCGTCGCGACGTATAGAAATTCCTCTTTTGACGTTTGCTTTATATAAAAAATAATTGAAATCGAAAGAAAGGTCTTTAACACCTGTTAATAAGCCTTCGATCTCGTAACACTAAAAATAGATAAAATTATTGCATATATAATTCCTTTAACATTCGATTATACGAATAAATTTATACAAAACAATTTTATTTCCGAAAAACCCCAGTACAATTGAATTAGACTCTAAAACCACATTCCGTCGATAAATGTGGCAACAGTCCACCATTGTTGTCCTCGAACAATTATTTATTTATCTGAAGTTGAAAGAACGTTCTTGCGACTGTTCGTAAAAATAAATCCGGTCAGAGGTTCATAAGTTTTACTTTCCTTTCAGATGGTGCAAAAAATCTTCTTGGCTCAATTGTTACTCCTTTGCGTGTCAATAAAGGGGTGGATCTTCGTCAGCCACCGATTTGGCTACACCACTGTAAAAATGAATCGACGGGTGGAATGCGGATCGAACGTTGTTTCTTTCGTCAACGATTACGTGAGAATGGTTTACGTGGTGTGTCGAGGAAACATTTTCGACGCCGAACAGATTCGCGAGTGCACTAATTCTACTTACTTTTTCTCCGTGATGTTAAGAGATCCCGACGTGAAAACTTCCCTGCGAGATGAGAGAATCGAGCAATTCTTTTTGATTTCCGAAGACGTTCCACCGAATTCGCAAATTACAATCGGGAACCTACCGAAACTTCGTGACATCGTCTTATATCATATGGAAAATGTGTCGTACAATTTAGAAAAGTTACCCAACATTGACAAAATCTATGTGTTACGAGTGATGACGGAAAAGTTTCCGAACGGATTATTCAATCGTCTCCCATCGTTAACAATGATTCACGTAGTATTAGGAAGAATAAAAAGTTTTCCAGAAGATGCATTTCGTGTTTTGAACAGACTGAAATCTTTACATCTTTTCGACAATCGTTTAGAGGATCTTCCGGAGAGCCTTTTCCGTGGATTGCCATCTCTAGAGGTATTACGTCTGCATAGAAATTTGCTGACGTTTCTTCCTCCCGCCATAGTTAGAGGACTGACAAACCTTAAAACGCTTACCTTAAATGACAATCGTTTAAATACTCTTCCTCCTTCCCTATTTGAAGATAATTTTAATTTGCTTTATCTGAACGCGAGCAACAACAGTTTCCGTTCTCTACCAGAAATACTATTGCAAAATGTCTCAAAATTAGAGCAATTTGCTGCCTGCAACTGCGACATCAGTGAATTGCCATCGAAGATATTTTCCTCTCGTTACGACTTAATCGAAGTTCGAATTTGCGAAAATCGAATCGATCGTCTACACCCCGATTTGTTTGTAAATAACGTGTTAATCGAGAGTATTGATTTACACCACAACCATTTGCAAGAATTACCTTCTAACATGTTCCTTAGAAACAAACGGCTCAGGATACTGAATTTAAGTAACAATCTCCTGACCACCATTTCATTCCAAGTATTTAGCTACATAAGAAATATTGAAATTTTATTTTTAACGGGAAACAGAATAACGAAGATTCAGCAGGAAAAGTTCGACCTCTTGAAAAATCTGCGAATGTTGCATCTGGACGACAATCCTCTTGGCGCTTTACCGGAGCCGACACCGTTCGGAAGACTGCCACGTTTGACATCCTTGGGGCTTTCCAACACCTCCTTCACACAGTTTCCTCGAATGGACTGGAGCGCGTATAACATCTCGCTGCTCAGACTGAATGACAATCGCCTGTCGATACTTTACATCGAAGACCTCCCTCCGGATAATCGATCCATAATTTTATTGATGAACAATAACAGCACCACAGTCGCGGGAAAAATCACCAGAAATATGAATAACGTTCTTCTCTTTTTCAACCCTATACGGTATGACTGCGCTTTGAGAAACTACATCGAAGAGGTTCAGTTTTCGGAATTCGCTGGATCTCTGCTCTGTTATTCTCCTTCTGACTTAAGGAACAAGACTTTATGGGAACTGACGCCTTCCTACGAGGTGTGTCCCGTTGTAGAACATTGCGCAGAAAAGTGTCGCTGTTACTTATATAAAGGCTTTTCGGTCATAGTAAATTGTTCTTTCTCCAATATTTCCCACGCTCCTGCAATACTTCCCGAAAACATCACAATAGTTCACCTGGAATACAACTCTCTTTTCACAATGAAAATTACAGACAGTTGGTCAGGAGTGAATGAACTGTATTTGGATTACAATCGTTTAAAACCTTCTGAGGATTGGACGTTTCCTTCTTCCTTGAAATTTCTCACTCTTCGATACAACAGTCTACAAGATTTTCCTGCAAAATTTTTGCAATACGTAAGTGATTCTTTTTACATTCGAGTAGACATTAGAAACAACGCATTTTGGTGCAATTGTTCTTTCAAACCCTTCAAACTGTGGTTGAATCGCAACGTTCATAAGATAGTGGAAGCCGAAGAAGTGAAGTGCAGAAGATTGTTGTCGGACAACAACACCGTTGTCGTGTCTTCCATATTGAATTTTCCGGACGATGCGTTTTGTTTGCCTCCTTCGATGGTAACGAACGTTCCTATAATCGTTTCCGGTTTCGTTGTCTGTCTGCTAGGAATATTAACAATGGTGTTCGCTTTCTTCTTTCTGAAGTACAGAAACACCATCTTGGCTTACGTGTACGTGCATTTTCCTTGGCTGTACTGCTGCAAGATTTCCGAACTTGACAAAGATAAGGCGTTCGATGCCTTCATTTCGTATTCCGGCAGCGACAGAGACATCGTCATGTGTTTGTTGAAGGAACTGGAAAAGAAACCCCCATTCTTTAAGCTGTGCATCCACGAGCGCGATTGGATACCCGGTTATGACGTAATATGTCAGATAGAAGCTTCGATTCAAAATAGCGATAAAACGATATTGCTTCTGTCTGCGGAATTCTTCAACAGCGTGTGGTGTCAGGCGGAGCTTCGAGCGGCTTTGGTAAAGGCTTTCGAAGATAAAACAGAAAAGATAATTTTCGTATTGAAGGATAATTCGTTGTGTGACGTAGTTCCCGCGGACACGCGCGAGTTGCTACTTAGCAGGACATACCTGGTGTGGGGCGAAAGATGGTTTTGGGAGAAGTTGAGATACGCCTTACCTCGTTGTTCGAATCATAAATCGTTACGTTATCAAGTTGACGACGTAAGTGCAAGGATCCTGGAATTAAATAGCGAAAGTGCACTTTGATTTGTGTTGTGAAAATATACGATAATGCGCAACAACTGTGAAATTTTTAAGAAATGAAAAGTATAAATTGAAGCGTCATATGCAAATGGCATAATTTAAGACTCGTGAGAGAAACGTAGATATGTTTAAATAATACATTAGCTTTCTTCCCGGTAAAAATAAAATGGTAAAAACATAATTTAAATTCAGTTAAAATGATAATATTTATTTAAAGATATTAATTATTTTGTAAGTGTAAACATTCTTTTTGATCGAAACTTTAATCAGAATCGATTACCTCAGCCAGCGGGAAACTTCCTCTGAAAGATGGAATTCACTAGCGCGCTGTATTGTTTGAGCATAATAATTTGCCATTTTGAATCTCAACGTTCGGTTTACCAATTTTTCAAACATTTTGCGTAAAAATTTTATGAATAATTTCGAAAATTCGTCTTGATTTACATTTAGAAAGTTAACGGTTCGTTAAAAAAATAAAAAGTGAAATAAAGATTAATAAAATAACTGTATTTATAAAAACTGCACTAAAGATTGTTATTACAATACTTTTTTGTATACGTGTCAAATTCCTAAATCTACACGCAATACAAATGTTACCTCCAGGATTTAGGACTTTAGTGTTTAGTCGCGTAAAGAGAAATTTCGCGAAATAAGTATCATTTGTGAATGTTGTAATACAATATTTGCAATACAATAAAATATTAAATTTTTCGTCGTTTAGTCTTTCGTGTATTTTCAAACTACCGGGACTTTTCATTTCGCATTATCTTTTTACGCGAAGGAAAACCTGGCGCACTCGTATAATATAAAAATTCCTTTCTTCTCGATACAAATTTTAATTTCACGTCTTTCGTAATTCGTTCTTAATTAACACCACTTTTACTTTTTCGGGTTTTATGTTTACGTAACGAGGAATCGTGTCAAAATTGACCCTCCGAGATTTTTGTAAATCTCCACGTTGTGAGACTTACATTAGATTCAAATAAAAAAATAAATTTATTTTTATTAACAGTCGATTTTCTGATTTACCCGTAGCGTTATCTATTGAAAAAAGTTAGCAAAGTAATTAACTATAATCCTTACAAATAATATAATGTTAAAAGATATATATTATGTTCACCGAATTACCGCGACAACGATATAGCGCGAAATACACCCGCCGATTCTCCATTACGCCACGGGTAGCGCGTAGTGTAGTAGTGTTTTGCCCCCGTACATCGCGCTTTTCCCGTTAGCCATAGAGTCGTGCCGGTATATAGCTCGGTTGGGGAAAATATTTGTATCGAAATAACGCGACTGGCGGTACGTATCGCGAGTTCGTATATAGGTAATGCGGTTCTTTTGTTTCACGAATTCCACGTCTGGTCTCGACTTTCATCCGTCTAACTCCGTTCTGGAGATTGGTCACTCGGTGTGATAAACTCTTACGCAAGATAACCGTAACATTTGTTGGGACGGAGGACCATTTCCTTCCCAGCAATCCGTAAATTGATATTTCTAATATTGTTAATTATCCTCACCTCCGCGCTATCCGCAGAATTTTTTATTACCCGCCTCGAATTGCTTATTTTCTCGTTACAGACAAGTTATAGGGAAGAGAAGTACAAAATAAAAAATATCATCAATGTTGTCAACGATTGCCAAATTACAATTGGCAATTGTTATCTACGTTACGGTTGGTAAATCGTCTGAAATAATTACATAAAGATATTTAAATATTTATAAATCGGAGGGAAAAACAATGGCGCTGATCTGCGGCACGTTTGTCATAACGTATGATTGTTACGTGTTTGGTTATGTAACAGTTAATCCGTGTTATTCTTTGTAATCGTGATCATCGTCTGAAGAATTAGAGAATGTTAAAAGTGATCTTGCGTACGCAGAATTAGAAGTACAGTAATAATAGTAAAGCGTACGGAATTAATGGACACGGGTTCAAACTCTTAAATCAATGCTCTAAGAATTTTATCCCTCTGTAGTTACCACAAATTAATGGGTCTCCTTTCTGTTTAAAGATTTGTACAATATAACTTTTTTTCCATTCGTCGGGAATTTTTTCCTCCGTCCACGATCTCTTCGTTACGTCAAAAATCCACTTCCTCCCATCTGGACCTCTGGTTTTAAACGTCTCTATCGCAACGCCCGAGGGTCCTCCGGCCTTTCCACTTTCATAACCCTAATCGCATTTTATACTTTTTGTCTTGTCAATAATCTTCTCGCTTAAGGTTTTTATTTATGTCTTCCAATATTCCTCGCTCATTTTCTCCGTTTAGAATTTTATTAAAATATTCTCTCCATCTTTCTATCCGCTCTCGTGTCAACGCAATCTCTTCTTCATTCCTCGATGCATTGATTTCCGGAATGTCTCTCCTCGCTTTTCATCCGTTCCTTTCTATTCTATAGATTAATTTTTCCCCTTCCCAATTCTACTATTCTCTGTCTTTAGTTATTATCACTGTTCTTTTAATTGCCTCCTTACACTTCTTATATCTATCCTTATCGGTTTGACTCTCACTTCTCTTCCAAAGTTTAAAAGGTTCTTTCTTCCACTTAACTGCATCTTTCATCTCTCCGTTGGACCACCACGTCTCTCTTTACAGATTTCTTCCTTTTCTTGCCTGGTAACATACCCCTCCTCACTATCTTTCGTGATATTTGCCATCTTATTTCGCACTTCGCTGATCTCACTCTGTTCCTGTCTCGTCACTTTCTCCATCTTCCCTTTCAACATCTGCTGGAATTTGTCAATATTTTCCTCTTTCAGTTTCCAGATATTGAGTCGTGGCTGGTATTCTATATTCTCGTTTTTATCTTTCTCTCTCCGTGTAATGTCCAAAACCAGAAGTCTGTCGCTTAACTAAAATTGTAATTAAGGGTTCAAAAATGCGGGAGAAATTAAATAAATAAATAAAAATTATTAAAACTATTAATAAAAACTAAAACTAAAAATAATAATTAAAGCTCTATTAAGACAAAAACATAATTAAAATTGAAAGTTAAAACAATGTTTTTAAAATTGCCAATTTCTGTACAACATAAAACAATATTTGATGAATTTTAAAGAGAAGGTAGCGGTAATTCTGACAAGGTCGAGAAATACCGAAATAGATAAAAATGCTGGATTTCCCGGTATTATTTATTTATTTTTTTAAACACAAAAATGGCACAAAGCTTAATTTAAGGACAGAGACGAATTTTATATAAAATTTACTCCAAATACGACACGCGATTTTTCTCTGTCTCCCCGTCCCTTCCACCTTTAACCGCCAAAATTTAAATACTATCGAATCCCTAATACGCAAATATCTCTGCCAAATTGCGGAAATTTTCCACGAAATTACTTATTTTATCGCGCTTGTCGCAATTTATCAAATGGGACACGAGCGATAAAGAACACCCTCGTCTGTGACGTTTTATCAAATTACAAGGATATATAATTTAAAATTAAAATACTTGTAATAATGCATTGACAGGAATTATGATAAAATTTATGGCAGAGGGTCGATGACCGAAGTCACAAATAACTATCGGTTCTCAATGTTTTCAACACAGTTTCATTTTTATTCTTTTCCGAATTGCATCGACATCATTTCCTTTATAATTAAACAATTAAATTGTTTACATTGTTCCTCGAAAATAAGCCGATAGATTATAAGCGTAGTATAAAGAATTACCCGCGTAGGACCCTTTTATGGGAAATTAAATCCTAATCGGGTTTCAGACACGCGAAGATCGGCTGGTCGGTGGGGTCCGAACCCGCCACCGCCCTTAAACTTTATATATTCTAGTACAGATGTCTTACGTAATAAATAAGTTAATTAAGTCGAAAACATCCGCCGAACGTCAAGCGTGACTATCGATAATAAATAGTAAATCTGGAAAGACAATTGCTTTAAACGCTACGAAAAGGAAGTTCTATCTATACCTGTACAAGTGGGAATTGCATCCTCACGACGGAGGGAATTTTCGCTTTTATCTCCCGTCGTTTTTCCAACCGGATATTGAGTCGACCTGGCGATAGCGCCGGCTTTTAAAGAGAAAAAGAAACCTTTCTGTTAGTATTTATCGATTTAACGACATAACTGCTTACCACCCCGATATAAGGAATTGGATAAGTAGCCATGTCGGTGGCGCGGTCACGGATCACCTTTCAGGTAAATGTTTAACCTTTACGAAACGTTTAGAGTAAGATAACTCGTTAATTTCCTTTTATACAGAGTTAGGTTTTAACACCTGTCAATATGTGTTTGAACCCGTAACACGAGAAAAAAGACGAAATCGTTGTTTATATTATTTCTTCTATGTCCGATTCTATCGTTAAATTAATATAAAATGATTTTATTTGAGAGAAACCTTTCTATAATTCCAATTAAAATATTTATTAAGTATTAAAATACACATCGCCATTTCATCTTCCGTCGTTAAATGTGCAAGAGTCTACTTTCCTCCTTGCGTCATTTCGTCCTTGAACGATTGTATATTTATTTTTAGTTGAAAGAACGTTCGGATGTCCGTCCGTAGTGAAACGGGTGACGTTTATAACATATTCTTAATCATTCGTAGGCCCGTTTTCCCTCTTTCTGCAGATAAATTCCGCAATTGTTTCGCAGATTGATAAGTCTATTTTTAAGCAAGTATATAAGTAATTTGAGTTGGAAATGTTTATCGACACAGTTTACAGAATGTCAAGTAAATTAAAAAATGAATACGAAAACATATTTTATAGTAAATTTCTGTGTAACGGTATAAACAAAAATTCCCGGTGTATGTTCTATTTACATAGATTTAGCTTGAGTATTTGAATGTTCCTCTGTCATCTCTGTATACTTAGCGTAAGCTTTAAGTGAAGTTAAAATTTTACTCGTAAAATAAAAACGACGATTGACCTTCAAAGCAGTATGGAGGAAAATTGTCGCAAGCTATTGTGACGATAATAGGGATGTAAAGACACTCGTTATTACTTTTTGTCGCCAGAAGACTTGGAAAGCGCTGAAGACGGATAAGAATGTGTGATGAACGACGTATAATTTACGGCATTAGCCATCTCTTTAAAATTATTTAGAAAAAATACAAATTAATTTCACTTAGACTCTTTCTTCTCGGCGTGTCATTCCTACAAAACGGATTAAATGGAAGTTTTCTTTGCAGAATGCCACGGAAATAAAAATGAAGAACTTGTTCAACTTATTCGTCTGTTTCGCTTTGGCTCAGTGTTGCAACGACGTCTGGAACGGATGGAAGAATGTCACGTGTCCCCGTTTTCTTTCGTGGGACACCAGAACCGTTTGTGTTCGAAGCGAAAACGTTATGGTTGCCGTTAACGTTCATTTTCTTTTAATCGATTGCTACGGGAGAATTCCGGATCGTCGTATCATCCAGTGTTTGCAACAGACAGAAAACACCGTGTTCATAATGCGCAATTGTTATTATCAAAATTTTAGTATCAATAAATTTTTATTTGGTTTCGTCATACGCAACTTGGAAATTACATTCACCACGGTCGAACAGAATTATAACAGATTGCACATCGAAAAGATGCCATTTGTCAGGAACATATCTCTGTCCGGAATAAGAACCGAGGGATCATTCGATCTGACATTAAACTTCCAACCCGTCATCTACGCATTACAAATATTCAAATACAATTTCACTTCCTTTACGCAGCCACCATTTATAAACCTGACAAATCTTCCAATTTTGCACATAGTAGATGGAAATCTGGAGTATCTTCAGGAGAATTTGCTCCAAAACCTGAACAATCTCAAAATACTAACCTTGTACAATAACAGAATAAAAGAGATTCCACGTGGATTCTTTAAAGATCTCACATTGTTGAATTATCTGGATGTATCCTATAATCAGATCGAGAATCTGTCGGAAGATCTCTTTTCCGATCTTTTCAGCCTAGAAGAGCTTCGGATCAAAAACAATAAACTGACGGTTCTCCCGGAAAATTTGCTCTCTTCCCTCTCACAACTGACGATTCTCGAAATGAGTAATAATATTGGAATAACGAACTTACCCAAAGGATTCTTAAGAGGCTTGACGCGCTTAGAACAACTTTGGGCATCCAGATGCTCTTTGGTACATCTGGAGGAATCGTTATTTTCAGACACAAGATCTTTAAAATACCTCATTCTAGATTGTAACAATATTACACGTGTCCCGGAAATATTGTTTAATAACATGGAAAATCTGCGAATTTTGTATATGAATGAAAATAAATTATCGACTTTGCCACAGCGTGTATTTTTTAACCTAACGAGACTCGGAGTCTTACACTTATCACAAAACAAACTGAACCATTTACATAAAGATATCTTCAAGCACTTATCAACACTGATAGTGTTGCGATTATCCGATAACGATTTGTCCTCCTTGCACCAAGATACACTTCTACCTCTTTTGAATTTGAGGGAGATAAACTTATCAAATAACAACTTTGAAAGTTTACCCGCAAAATATCCTTTTGGTTCTAGCAATTATTTGCAAAGTGTAAGCATCAGCAATTCAAATCTGAAGACTTTTCCTAATATTGATTGGTCGAATAACAACCTGACAGAAGTCGATCTATCCCACAATCAATTTCGGGAAGTCACTCTACCCGTGTTTACCAAGAAGCGCACCAAGATATTGCTCAACGACAACAACATCTCCACCATCTACATTGACTATCGACGACATTCTAACAGTTATCCAGTGTATAACGTCACGGGAAACGTCATCGAGTGCGACTGTCGAATCAGACAGTTCTTGCGATTTCTTCACTCTGACGAAAACGCCATCCGCATTTTTCCAGATTCCAATATCATGCGATGCAATGGACGTTCCGAAAGGAAACTTACAGAAATCTGGCCCATTTACAGTGTCTGTCCGCGGAAAGAGGGATGTCCTTTGTTTTGCGAGTGCTACCTGACACTAGAAGGACAAAGTACAATCGATTGTTCTCGTAGAAATTTGTCTTATCCGCCCGCGAATCTTCCTGTCAATTCAACATTTGTCAATCTGAACGACAACCACATTGTAAACCTGTCTGAACTGAATGGGACTACGTGGCAAAACGTCACCCATCTGTATCTTAGTAACAATTCTCTGACGTCACTGAACGATTGGGTCGTTCCGGATAATCTCCGCTATTTGGCTTTGGATGGAAACAAACTGTCGGATTTGCCCCTTTCTTTGATGATGCGCGTAGAAGATTCGACGAACTTCAGCATCTTTCTTTCCAGAAACGAGTGGAAATGCGATTGCCATTCTGTCCATTTCAAGAAGTGGTTTACGCGGAATTTGCTTAAGATCCGTGATTCCGAGAACGTAACCTGCCAGAGAGTCAATAGGGTTAACAATTCCGTAAGACATGAGCTAATAGAAAGTACACCGCTGGATGTGTTCTGTTTAGAAGAACCCGTGTTGCCTTTATGGAAAGTGATGGTTCTTACAGTTTCGGTAGTGTTATTGTTGATGTTAGCAGTTCTTATAGCGGTTTCTTACCATTACAGACTCGCTATATTGGCCTTTCTATACAGTCGAGACGTGTACTTACCGTGTTGGAATAGGGTCCTCGACGAAGAGGAAAAGAAATACGACGCGTTTGTGTGTTATAATAGTTGCGATTCTCTGTTAACCATGGAGATAGTGGATCGGCTCGAACCCGCTTATCGCCTTTGTATTCACGAACGTGATTGGTTAGCGGGTAGCCCTATTAGCGAGAACATCGTGTATTCCGTGCTTAACAGTAGAAAGACGGTGATATTGTTGTCTCGAAACTTTCTGGACAGCATGTGGTTTACTGTTGAATTTCGTGTAGCGTACAACAGAATGATGCAAGATCAAATTCATCATCTAGTGTTGGTTTTGGTGGATGAATTGGAGAATTCGAACGAGCTGGAGGAGGATCTTCGTCGTTTGCTGAAAACCAAAACTTATTTAAAGTGGGGAGAGAAATGGTTTTGGGAAAAATTGAAATATATTCTTCGAAGACAATAGATGAAAAAAATCAGTTGAATGGTTGCTCTTCAAATAACAAGCCAAGTTGTTTTGTTGTGTCAGTGTTATGGAGCATAATAAACACGGTTTATAGAAAGTCGTGATGCCATTTTTCTATTTTTCATCCTTTTTGGTATCGTAAATTTAGAAGTTAAAATAAAGGAACGGCGAGAGATACGGCTACTTCACTACAATAGACCTGTATGGCAGCATAGACATTGACTCGAAAAATCAACTGGTTACATTTCCAAGTATATAAATACTACACACCTTTTACCGGTATAAATTTGAATAATCTTTAATGCTTTGTTTATAGTTCGGGTGATCTTTAGATTACAAATAGAAGATAGCAGATTAATTTAGTCATTTTATCGGGTCAAGACAACGTAAGTCAGTTTATGTAAGAACAGACGTAAGTGGGATGTCTTTTTTTAAATCTTTGTGACCTGTTCTAACTGCAGATAAAGGAAGACAAAAGATGAATTTCCCGTTCATTTAAGGTTAAATGACAAATTTTCAGTTTACTGATTACATTTTCTATGGCGCAAATTTTTATACGAAGACATGTTTACTTGCTGGAACCTCTCTCTCCGTTTTTACATAGCAGAGAGAATTGTGTTTTTTTCTAAAAATATATTCGATCCAGTTTGATGAAACTTTGCCATATTTCATTAACTGTGCCCACGAATCCAAAACTGGTATTAAAGAATTATAGTAACGAGTTGTTTAACTGTCCCTGCAACCTTTGGTGGCGCCATCTGTTACAATATTTTATTAAAACTATTTTTATAAATTTAACTATTATAAAATGGCAAAAGGCTTAATTTTGAGGGTAGGGATAGGTTTTATAAATAAAAAAATTGTAAATACTAATAACCAGAAAAAATTTTCCCGATCCCGCTCGAGATAGGCTTGTAACTAGGATTTTTCAATATTTCAATATACTGCAATTCATACAATATTAAATATTAACATGATAAATTGTAAATAGATACTACCATCGTATTAATCTACCGTTTTATCCTTCTTGGCATCTCGAGTTCCGCCTTCTATCTTTAGCCGTTAAGATTTAAAAGTTTTCAAGTGTGTTGGAGAGTTTGTTAGTTCGTTTTCTTCTTGGTTGTACTCAGCATGCTAATTGTACTTTGCGCGAAGTCTTCATGATTACAGTCCATTAACAGAAGCAACACGACATTTACTATCAAAACGTCGTGGTTTGCTAGTACAATCTTCCTTTATACATTGCATATACGCTAATGAGGAATTTGCATATCCGCGAGGAATTTGCATATCCTACCAAGACGTCCCTCTGAAAGGAGTCTGTGAAATATATCTAGCAATCTTCAAACTTCCAAGGTCTTCAAGGAAGATTAAAGATGACAAAATTTGATGTATTTATAGTTGAAGGTTTCTGATAGGGCATTCTCTCAGTCGAGATTCCAGCGCCACGGCTTTTGTAGAAAAATTTTGGCTCCAATTATAACCGGTCCTAAAGGTATCTATAACTAGTTTTCTTCTTTAACCATTGAGTCGTGTACGACTATTGGTGACATAGACGAGTTTCCTCCAACGAGTTCTTTGTAGTGCCCGGTCTTTCAGGTATTTGAGTTCCATATAACTAGTAAAGAATCATAAAGTCTGGTGGTGATACTCAATACCTTTACGNTTGTTTGCCTCCTTCGATGGTAACGAACGTTCCTATAATCGTTTCCGGTTTCGTTGTCTGTCTGCTAGGAATATTAACAATGGTGTTCGCTTTCTTCTTTCTGAAGTACAGAAACACCATCTTGGCTTACGTGTACGTGCATTTTCCTTGGCTGTACTGCTGCAAGATTTCCGAACTTGACAAAGATAAGGCGTTCGATGCCTTCATTTCGTATTCCGGCAGCGACAGAGACATCGTCATGTGTTTGTTGAAGGAACTGGAAAAGAAACCCCCATTCTTTAAGCTGTGCATCCACGAGCGCGATTGGATACCCGGTTATGACGTAATATGTCAGATAGAAGCTTCGATTCAAAATAGCGATAAAACGATATTGCTTCTGTCTGCGGAATTCTTCAACAGCGTGTGGTGTCAGGCGGAGCTTCGAGCGGCTTTGGTAAAGGCTTTCGAAGATAAAACAGAAAAGATAATTTTCGTATTGAAGGATAATTCGTTGTGTGACGTAGTTCCCGCGGACACGCGCGAGTTGCTACTTAGCAGGACATACCTGGTGTGGGGCGAAAGATGGTTTTGGGAGAAGTTGAGATACGCCTTACCTCGTTGTTCGAATCATAAATCGTTACGTTATCAAGTTGACGACGTAAGTGCAAGGATCCTGGAATTAAATAGCGAAAGTGCACTTTGATTTGTGTTGTGAAAATATACGATAATGCGCAACAACTGTGAAATTTTTAAGAAATGAAAAGTATAAATTGAAGCGTCATATGCAAATGGCATAATTTAAGACTCGTGAGAGAAACGTAGATATGTTTAAATAATACATTAGCTTTCTTCCCGGTAAAAATAAAATGGTAAAAACATAATTTAAATTCAGTTAAAATGATAATATTTATTTAAAGATATTAATTATTTTGTAAGTGTAAACATTCTTTTTGATCGAAACTTTAATCAGAATCGATTACCTCAGCCAGCGGGAAACTTCCTCTGAAAGATGGAATTCACTAGCGCGCTGTATTGTTTGAGCATAATAATTTGCCATTTTGAATCTCAACGTTCGGTTTACCAATTTTTCAAACATTTTGCGTAAAAATTTTATGAATAATTTCGAAAATTCGTCTTGATTTACATTTAGAAAGTTAACGGTTCGTTAAAAAAATAAAAAGTGAAATAAAGATTAATAAAATAACTGTATTTATAAAAACTGCACTAAAGATTGTTATTACAATACTTTTTTGTATACGTGTCAAATTCCTAAATCTACACGCAATACAAATGTTACCTCCAGGATTTAGGACTTTAGTGTTTAGTCGCGTAAAGAGAAATTTCGCGAAATAAGTATCATTTGTGAATGTTGTAATACAATATTTGCAATACAATAAAATATTAAATTTTTCGTCGTTTAGTCTTTCGTGTATTTTCAAACTACCGGGACTTTTCATTTCGCATTATCTTTTTACGCGAAGGAAAACCTGGCGCACTCGTATAATATAAAAATTCCTTTCTTCTCGATACAAATTTTAATTTCACGTCTTTCGTAATTCGTTCTTAATTAACACCACTTTTACTTTTTCGGGTTTTATGTTTACGTAACGAGGAATCGTGTCAAAATTGACCCTCCGAGATTTTTGTAAATCTCCACGTTGTGAGACTTACATTAGATTCAAATAAAAAAATAAATTTATTTTTATTAACAGTCGATTTTCTGATTTACCCGTAGCGTTATCTATTGAAAAAAGTTAGCAAAGTAATTAACTATAATCCTTACAAATAATATAATGTTAAAAGATATATATTATGTTCACCGAATTACCGCGACAACGATATAGCGCGAAATACACCCGCCGATTCTCCATTACGCCACGGGTAGCGCGTAGTGTAGTAGTGTTTTGCCCCCGTACATCGCGCTTTTCCCGTTAGCCATAGAGTCGTGCCGGTATATAGCTCGGTTGGGGAAAATATTTGTATCGAAATAACGCGACTGGCGGTACGTATCGCGAGTTCGTATATAGGTAATGCGGTTCTTTTGTTTCACGAATTCCACGTCTGGTCTCGACTTTCATCCGTCTAACTCCGTTCTGGAGATTGGTCACTCGGTGTGATAAACTCTTACGCAAGATAACCGTAACATTTGTTGGGACGGAGGACCATTTCCTTCCCAGCAATCCGTAAATTGATATTTCTAATATTGTTAATTATCCTCACCTCCGCGCTATCCGCAGAATTTTTTATTACCCGCCTCGAATTGCTTATTTTCTCGTTACAGACAAGTTATAGGGAAGAGAAGTACAAAATAAAAAATATCATCAATGTTGTCAACGATTGCCAAATTACAATTGGCAATTGTTATCTACGTTACGGTTGGTAAATCGTCTGAAATAATTACATAAAGATATTTAAATATTTATAAATCGGAGGGAAAAACAATGGCGCTGATCTGCGGCACGTTTGTCATAACGTATGATTGTTACGTGTTTGGTTATGTAACAGTTAATCCGTGTTATTCTTTGTAATCGTGATCATCGTCTGAAGAATTAGAGAATGTTAAAAGTGATCTTGCGTACGCAGAATTAGAAGTACAGTAATAATAGTAAAGCGTACGGAATTAATGGACACGGGTTCAAACTCTTAAATCAATGCTCTAAGAATTTTATCCCTCTGTAGTTACCACAAATTAATGGGTCTCCTTTCTGTTTAAAGATTTGTACAATATAACTTTTTTTCCATTCGTCGGGAATTTTTTCCTCCGTCCACGATCTCTTCGTTACGTCAAAAATCCACTTCCTCCCATCTGGACCTCTGGTTTTAAACGTCTCTATCGCAACGCCCGAGGGTCCTCCGGCCTTTCCACTTTCATAACCCTAATCGCATTTTATACTTTTTGTCTTGTCAATAATCTTCTCGCTTAAGGTTTTTATTTATGTCTTCCAATATTCCTCGCTCATTTTCTCCGTTTAGAATTTTATTAAAATATTCTCTCCATCTTTCTATCCGCTCTCGTGTCAACGCAATCTCTTCTTCATTCCTCGGTGCATTGATTTCCGGAATGTCTCTCCTCGCTTTTCATCCGTTCCTTTCTATTCTATAGATTAATTTTTCCCCTTCCCAATTCTACTATTCTCTGTCTTTAGTTATTATCACTGTTCTTTTAATTGCCTCCTTACACTTCTTATATCTATCCTTATCGGTTTGACTCTCACTTCTCTTCCAAAGTTTAAAAGGTTCTTTCTTCCACTTAACTGCATCTTTCATCTCTCCGTTGGACCACCACGTCTCTCTTTACAGATTTCTTCCTTTTCTTGCCTGGTAACATACCCCTCCTCACTATCTTTCGTGATATTTGCCATCTTATTTCGCACTTCGCTGATCTCACTCTGTTCCTGTCTCGTCACTTTCTCCATCTTCCCTTTCAACATCTGCTGGAATTTGTCAATATTTTCCTCTTTCAGTTTCCAGATATTGAGTCGTGGCTGGTATTCTATATTCTCGTTTTTATCTTTCTCTCTCCGTGTAATGTCCAAAACCAGAAGTCTGTCGCTTAACTAAAATTGTAATTAAGGGTTCAAAAATGCGGGAGAAATTAAATAAATAAATAAAAATTATTAAAACTATTAATAAAAACTAAAACTAAAAATAATAATTAAAGCTCTATTAAGACAAAAACATAATTAAAATTGAAAGTTAAAACAATGTTTTTAAAATTGCCAATTTCTGTACAACATAAAACAATATTTGATGAATTTTAAAGAGAAGGTAGCGGTAATTCTGACAAGGTCGAGAAATACCGAAATAGATAAAAATGCTGGATTTCCCGGTATTATTTATTTATTTTTTTAAACACAAAAATGGCACAAAGCTTAATTTAAGGACAGAGACGAATTTTATATAAAATTTACTCCAAATACGACACGCGATTTTTCTCTGTCTCCCCGTCCCTTCCACCTTTAACCGCCAAAATTTAAATACTATCGAATCCCTAATACGCAAATATCTCTGCCAAATTGCGGAAATTTTCCACGAAATTACTTATTTTATCGCGCTTGTCGCAATTTATCAAATGGGACACGAGCGATAAAGAACACCCTCGTCTGTGACGTTTTATCAAATTTCGAGGATATATAATTTAAAATTAAAATACTTGTAATAATGCATTGACAGGAATTATGATAAAATTTATGGCAGAGGGTCGATGACCGAAGTCACAAATAACTATCGGTTCTCAATGTTTTCAACACAGTTTCATTTTTATTCTTTTCCGAATTGCATCGACATCATTTCCTTTATAATTAAACAATTAAATTGTTTACATTGTTCCTCGAAAATAAGCCGATAGATTATAAGCGTAGTATAAAGAATTACCCGCGTAGGACCCTTTTATGGGAAATTAAATCCTAATCGGGTTTCAGACACGCGAAGATCGGCTGGTCGGTGGGGTCCGAACCCGCCACCGCCCTTAAACTTTATATATTCTAGTACAGATGTCTTACGTAATAAATAAGTTAATTAAGTCGAAAACATCCGCCGAACGTCAAGCGTGACTATCGATAATAAATAGTAAATCTGGAAAGACAATTGCTTTAAACGCTACGAAAAGGAAGTTCTATCTATACCTGTACAAGTGGGAATTGCATCCTCACGACGGAGGGAATTTTCGCTTTTATCTCCCGTCGTTTTTCCAACCGGATATTGAGTCGACCTGGCGATAGCGCCGGCTTTTAAAGAGAAAAAGAAACCTTTCTGTTAGTATTTATCGATTTAACGACATAACTGCTTACCACCCCGATATAAGGAATTGGATAAGTAGCCATGTCGGTGGCGCGGTCACGGATCACCTTTCAGGTAAATGTTTAACCTTTACGAAACGTTTAGAGTAAGATAACTCGTTAATTTCCTTTTATACAGAGTTAGGTTTTAACACCTGTCAATATGTGTTTGAACCCGTAACACGAGAAAAAAGACGAAATCGTTGTTTATATTATTTCTTCTATGTCCGATTCTATCGTTAAATTAATATAAAATGATTTTATTTGAGAGAAACCTTTCTATAATTCCAATTAAAATATTTATTAAGTATTAAAATACACATCGCCATTTCATCTTCCGTCGTTAAATGTGCAAGAGTCGACTTTCCTCCTTGCGTCATTTCGTCCTTGAACGATTGTATATTTATTTTTAGTTGAAAGAACGTTCGGATGTCCGTCCGTAGTGAAACGGGTGACGTTTATAACATATTCTTAATCATTCGTAGGCCCGTTTTCCCTCTTTCTGCAGATAAATTCCGCAATTGTTTCGCAGATTGATAAGTCTATTTTTAAGCAAGTATATAAGTAATTTGAGTTGGAAATGTTTATCGACACAGTTTACAGAATGTCAAGTAAATTAAAAAATGAATACGAAAACATATTTTATAGTAAATTTCTGTGTAACGGTATAAACAAAAATTCCCGGTGTATGTTCTATTTACATAGATTTAGCTTGAGTATTTGAATGTTCCTCTGTCATCTCTGTATACTTAGCGTAAGCTTTAAGTGAAGTTAAAATTTTACTCGTAAAATAAAAACGACGATTGACCTTCAAAGCAGTATGGAGGAAAATTGTCGCAAGCTATTGTGACGATAATAGGGATGTAAAGACACTCGTTATTACTTTTTGTCGCCAGAAGACTTGGAAAGCGCTGAAGACGGATAAGAATGTGTGATGAACGACGTATAATTTACGGCATTAGCCATCTCTTTAAAATTATTTAGAAAAAATACAAATTAATTTCACTTAGACTCTTTCTTCTCGGCGTGTCATTCCTACAAAACGGATTAAATGGAAGTTTTCTTTGCAGAATGCCACGGAAATAAAAATGAAGAACTTGTTCAACTTATTCGTCTGTTTCGCTTTGGCTCAGTGTTGCAACGACGTCTGGAACGGATGGAAGAATGTCACGTGTCCCCGTTTTCTTTCGTGGGACACCAGAACCGTTTGTGTTCGAAGCGAAAACGTTATGGTTGCCGTTAACGTTCATTTTCTTTTAATCGATTGCTACGGGAGAATTCCGGATCGTCGTATCATCCAGTGTTTGCAACAGACAGAAAACACCGTGTTCATAATGCGCAATTGTTATTATCAAAATTTTAGTATCAATAAATTTTTATTTGGTTTCGTCATACGCAACTTGGAAATTACATTCACCACGGTCGAACAGAATTATAACAGATTGCACATCGAAAAGATGCCATTTGTCAGGAACATATCTCTGTCCGGAATAAGAACCGAGGGATCATTCGATCTGACATTAAACTTCCAACCCGTCATCTACGCATTACAAATATTCAAATACAATTTCACTTCCTTTACGCAGCCACCATTTATAAACCTGACAAATCTTCCAATTTTGCACATAGTAGATGGAAATCTGGAGTATCTTCAGGAGAATTTGCTCCAAAACCTGAACAATCTCAAAATACTAACCTTGTACAATAACAGAATAAAAGAGATTCCACGTGGATTCTTTAAAGATCTCACATTGTTGAATTATCTGGATGTATCCTATAATCAGATCGAGAATCTGTCGGAAGATCTCTTTTCCGATCTTTTCAGCCTAGAAGAGCTTCGGATCAAAAACAATAAACTGACGGTTCTCCCGGAAAATTTGCTCTCTTCCCTCTCACAACTGACGATTCTCGAAATGAGTAATAATATTGGAATAACGAACTTACCCAAAGGATTCTTAAGAGGCTTGACGCGCTTAGAACAACTTTGGGCATCCAGATGCTCTTTGGTACATCTGGAGGAATCGTTATTTTCAGACACAAGATCTTTAAAATACCTCATTCTAGATTGTAACAATATTACACGTGTCCCGGAAATATTGTTTAATAACATGGAAAATCTGCGAATTTTGTATATGAATGAAAATAAATTATCGACTTTGCCACAGCGTGTATTTTTTAACCTAACGAGACTCGGAGTCTTACACTTATCACAAAACAAACTGAACCATTTACATAAAGATATCTTCAAGCACTTATCAACACTGATAGTGTTGCGATTATCCGATAACGATTTGTCCTCCTTGCACCAAGATACACTTCTACCTCTTTTGAATTTGAGGGAGATAAACTTATCAAATAACAACTTTGAAAGTTTACCCGCAAAATATCCTTTTGGTTCTAGCAATTATTTGCAAAGTGTAAGCATCAGCAATTCAAATCTGAAGACTTTTCCTAATATTGATTGGTCGAATAACAACCTGACAGAAGTCGATCTATCCCACAATCAATTTCGGGAAGTCACTCTACCCGTGTTTTCCAAGAAGCGCACCAAGATATTGCTCAACGACAACAACATCTCCACCATCTACATTGACTATCGACGACATTCTAACAGTTATCCAGTGTATAACGTCACGGGAAACGTCATCGAGTGCGACTGTCGAATCAGACAGTTCTTGCGATTTCTTCACTCTGACGAAAACGCCATCCGCATTTTTCCAGATTCCAATATCATGCGATGCAATGGACGTTCCGAAAGGAAACTTACAGAAATCTGGCCCATTTACAGTGTCTGTCCGCGGAAAGAGGGATGTCCTTTGTTTTGCGAGTGCTACCTGACACTAGAAGGACAAAGTACAATCGATTGTTCTCGTAGAAATTTGTCTTATCCGCCCGCGAATCTTCCTGTCAATTCAACATTTGTCAATCTGAACGACAACCACATTGTAAACCTGTCTGAACTGAATGGGACTACGTGGCAAAACGTCACCCATCTGTATCTTAGTAACAATTCTCTGACGTCACTGAACGATTGGGTCGTTCCGGATAATCTCCGCTATTTGGCTTTGGATGGAAACAAACTGTCGGATTTGCCCCTTTCTTTGATGATGCGCGTAGAAGATTCGACGAACTTCAGCATCTTTCTTTCCAGAAACGAGTGGAAATGCGATTGCCATTCTGTCCATTTCAAGAAGTGGTTTACGCGGAATTTGCTTAAGATCCGTGATTCCGAGAACGTAACCTGCCAGAGAGTCAATAGGGTTAACAATTCCGTAAGACATGAGCTAATAGAAAGTACACCGCTGGATGTGTTCTGTTTAGAAGAACCCGTGTTGCCTTTATGGAAAGTGATGGTTCTTACAGTTTCGGTAGTGTTATTGTTGATGTTAGCAGTTCTTATAGCGGTTTCTTACCATTACAGACTCGCTATATTGGCCTTTCTATACAGTCGAGACGTGTACTTACCGTGTTGGAATAGGGTCCTCGACGAAGAGGAAAAGAAATACGACGCGTTTGTGTGTTATAATAGTTGCGATTCTCTGTTAACCATGGAGATAGTGGATCGGCTCGAACCCGCTTATCGCCTTTGTATTCACGAACGTGATTGGTTAGCGGGTAGCCCTATTAGCGAGAACATCGTGTATTCCGTGCTTAACAGTAGAAAGACGGTGATATTGTTGTCTCGAAACTTTCTGGACAGCATGTGGTTTACTGTTGAATTTCGTGTAGCGTACAACAGAATGATGCAAGATCAAATTCATCATCTAGTGTTGGTTTTGGTGGATGAATTGGAGAATTCGAACGAGCTGGAGGAGGATCTTCGTCGTTTGCTGAAAACCAAAACTTATTTAAAGTGGGGAGAGAAATGGTTTTGGGAAAAATTGAAATATATTCTTCGAAGACAATAGATGAAAAAAATCAGTTGAATGGTTGCTCTTCAAATAACAAGCCAAGTTGTTTTGTTGTGTCAGTGTTATGGAGCATAATAAACACGGTTTATAGAAAGTCGTGATGCCATTTTTCTATTTTTCATCCTTTTTGGTATCGTAAATTTAGAAGTTAAAATAAAGGAACGGCGAGAGATACGGCTACTTCACTACAATAGACCTGTATGGCAGCATAGACATTGACTCGAAAAATCAACTGGTTACATTTCCAAGTATATAAATACTACACACCTTTTACCGGTATAAATTTGAATAATCTTTAATGCTTTGTTTATAGTTCGGGTGATCTTTAGATTACAAATAGAAGATAGCAGATTAATTTAGTCATTTTATCGGGTCAAGACAACGTAAGTCAGTTTATGTAAGAACAGACGTAAGTGGGATGTCTTTTTTTAAATCTTTGTGACCTGTTCTAACTGCAGATAAAGGAAGACAAAAGATGAATTTCCCGTTCATTTAAGGTTAAATGACAAATTTTCAGTTTACTGATTACATTTTCTATGGCGCAAATTTTTATACGAAGACATGTTTACTTGCTGGAACCTCTCTCTCCGTTTTTACATAGCAGAGAGAATTGTGTTTTTTTCTAAAAATATATTCGATCCAGTTTGATGAAACTTTGCCATATTTCATTAACTGTGCCCACGAATCCAAAACTGGTATTAAAGAATTATAGTAACGAGTTGTTTAACTGTCCCTGCAACCTTTGGTGGCGCCATCTGTTACAATATTTTATTAAAACTATTTTTATAAATTTAACTATTATAAAATGGCAAAAGGCTTAATTTTGAGGGTAGGGATAGGTTTTATAAATAAAAAAATTGTAAATACTAATAACCAGAAAAAATTTTCCCGATCCCGCTCGAGATAGGCTTGTAACTAGGATTTTTCAATATTTCAATATACTGCAATTCATACAATATTAAATATTAACATGATAAATTGTAAATAGATACTACCATCGTATTAATCTACCGTTTTATCCTTCTTGGCATCTCGAGTTCCGCCTTCTATCTTTAGCCGTTAAGATTTAAAAGTTTTCAAGTGTGTTGGAGAGTTTGTTAGTTCGTTTTCTTCTTGGTTGTACTCAGCATGCTAATTGTACTTTGCGCGAAGTCTTCATGATTACAGTCCATTAACAGAAGCAACACGACATTTACTATCAAAACGTCGTGGTTTGCTAGTACAATCTTCCTTTATACATTGCATATACGCTAATGAGGAATTTGCATATCCGCGAGGAATTTGCATATCCTACCAAGACGTCCCTCTGAAAGGAGTCTGTGAAATATATCTAGCAATCTTCAAACTTCCAAGGTCTTCAAGGAAGATTAAAGATGACAAAATTTGATGTATTTATAGTTGAAGGTTTCTGATAGGGCATTCTCTCAGTCGAGATTCCAGCGCCACGGCTTTTGTAGAAAAATTTTGGCTCCAATTATAACCGGTCCTAAAGGTATCTATAACTAGTTTTCTTCTTTAACCATTGAGTCGTGTACGACTATTGGTGACATAGACGAGTTTCCTCGAGTTCTTTGTAGTGCCCGGTCTTTCAGGTATTTGAGTTCCATATAACTAGTAAAGAATCATAAAGTCTGGTGGTGATACTCAATACCTTTACGTCGGCATAGGATTGTTACATTTCACGAACGGGTGTTTTTGGTTTAATTCGACGTCGATTATATTCCGCTTTATTAACACGACCTTATTAACATTTTCTAAAACTTAAGAAAGTCATTCCAAAATGAAGTCAGTTTAAGAACATCATTAGAACTGACACAGAATTCACAGTGTTTTAGAGCCTCCCTATCCAGCTGCTGAAGTACAATGTGGAAAATTGAGATATCGGAACGCTTATTTCTTTCATCCCGTATTGGCGCTATCTATTATGCCACTCAAAGAGTTTACAGATTCGTATGCAAGTTTTGCCGCATCCAGAATTCCACTAAAATTTTATTGGCTCGGACGTATTTAAATAAAATAGACCTGTTCAAACAGTAACCCCATATATTAATTTCGTTTCAGATGGCGCAGAAAATCTTCTTGGCTCAATTGGTGTTCCTTTGCGCGTCAGTCGAAGGGCAGATCATCGTCAGCGACCGTTTTGGTTACATCGTTACAGAAATGAATCGAATGGTGGAATGCGGATCGAACGTTACTTCTTTTGTCAACTACTTAGACCGAGCCATTTACGTGGTGTGTCGAGGAAACACTTTCGACGCCGAACAGCTTCGTGCGTGCACTAATTTTAGCTACTTCGCTTCCGTGGTGTTAAGAGACTGCGTCCTTTCTTCTCCCGATGTCAGAACTTCTCTAGGAGACGAAAGAGTCGAGAATTTCTTTTTGATTTCCGAGGACGTTCCACCGAATTCGCGAGTTAGCATCAAGAACCTTCCGAATCTTCGCGATATCATTTTATATCATATGGAAAATGTCACGTACACTTTAGAGGAGTTACGCAACGTAGAAAGGATTGATGTTTTGCGCGTGATGACGGAAAGATTTCCGAACGGATTATTCAATGCTCTCCCATCGTTAAGAATGATTTACGTGGTATTAGGAAGAATAAGAAGTTTTCCAGAAGATGCATTTCGAGGTTTGAATAGACTGAATTCTTTAAATCTCTTCGACAATCGTTTAGAGGATCTTCCGGAGACCCTTTTAAGTGGATTGCGATCTCTGGAGGAATTACGTCTGCATAGAAATTTGCTGACGTTTCTTCCTCCCGCCATATTTAGAGGGCTGACAAACCTTAAAACGCTTACCTTAAACGACAATCGCTTAAATACTCTTCCCCCTTCCTTGTTTGCAGATAGTTTTAATTTGGTCTTTCTGAACATGAACAACAACAGCTTCGGTTCTCTACCGGAAATTTTATTGCAAAACGCCTCAAAATTGCAACGTTTTGGTGCCTGTAACTGCGACATCAGTGAATTGCCATCGAAGATATTTTCCTCTTGTTACGACTTAATCGAAGTTCGAATTTGCGAAAATCGAATCGATCGTCTGCACCCCGATTTGTTTGTAAATAATGCGTTCATCCAGGATATTTATTTACATAAGAACCGTTTGCAAGAATTACCTTTCAACGTGTTCCGTAGTAACAAACGGCTGGCAAAACTGGATTTAAGCAACAATCTCTTAACCGGAATTCCCTTCGAAGTGTTTGAAAACATTCAAACTATTGTAGCATTGTTTTTAGCAGCCAACAGAATAACTGAGATAGAAGAGAGAAAGTTTGAACTTTTGAAGAATCTCAAAGTATTGAATCTGAATAATAACCCCATTCGATCAGTTTCGGGTCCGAGACCGTTTGGAAGATTGCCCAGTTTGACAAATCTGGGGCTTTCCAACGTTTCCTTCACAGAGTTTCCCCGAATCGACTGGACTGCGTATAACATCGCGCTGCTCAGTTTGACACAAAATCGTCTGTCGATTCTTCGCACCGAAGACCTCCCTCCGGATAATCGCTCTGTAATTTTATTGATGGACAATAATATCACCACAGTCGAGGGGAAAATCACCAGAAATATGAATAATGTTATTCTTTTAGGCAACCCTTTACGGTGTGACTGCGCTTTGAGGAACTATATCGAAGAGGTTCAGTTTTCCGGATTCGGTCGATCGCTGCTCTGCTATTCTCCTTCTAACTTGAGGAACAAGACTTTCCAGGAACTGATTCCTTCCTACGTGGTGTGTCCCGTTGTAGAAAACTGTCCACCGGAGTGTCGCTGTTACTTATATAAAGGTTTTTCGGTCATGGTCAACTGTTCTTCTTCCAATATTTCCCACGCTCCAGCAATACTTCCCGAAAACACCACAATCGTTCACCTGGAACACAACTCTCTTTCAACAATAAAAATTACAGACAGTTGGTCTGGAGTAGATGAACTGTACTTGGACCACAATCGTTTAAATCCCTCTGAGCAATGGACGTTTCCCTCTTCCTTGAAAATTCTTTCTCTTCAATATAATAGTCTGCAAGATTTTCCTGTAAAATTTTTGCAATACGTAAGTGATTCTTCTTATATTCGAGTGGACATTAGAAACAATGCATTTTGGTGCAATTGTTCTTTCAAACCCTTCAAATTGTGGTTGAATCGCAACGTTCATAAGATAGTGGAAGCCGAAGAGGTAAAGTGCAGTAGATTGTTGTCGGAGAACAACACCTTTATCGTGTCCTCCATATTGAATTTTCCGGATGATGCGTTTTGTTTGCCTCCTTCGATCACGACGAATATTTCTCTAATTGTTTCCGGTTCCGTTGTATCTTTCGTAGTAATTTTAATATTGTTATTATGTTTCGTTTTTCTGAAATACAGAAACACCATTTTGGCTTATGTGTACGTGCATTTTCCTTTGTTGTACTGCTGCAAGATTTCTGAACTGGACAAAGATAAAGCGTTCGATGCCTTCATTTCTTATTGCGTCAGCGACAGAGACATCGCGATGTTGCTGTTAAAGGATCTGGAAGCAAAACCCCCCTTCTTCAAGGTGTGTATCCACGAACGCGATTGGATTCCGGGTCATAGCATAATATCTCAAATAGAAAATTCGACTAGAAACAGCAGGAAGACTATTTTGCTTATATCCAAAGAGTTCTTAAACAGCGTTTGGTGCCTAGCAGAATTTCAAGCAGCCTTGGTGCAGTCTCTAGAGGATAAGGTGGAGAGGATAATTCTCGTGTTGGTAGACAAGTCGGTGTGTGACATGATACCCACGGATATGCGCGAGTTGCTCCTCACCAGAACTTATTTGCTGTGGGGCGAAAGATGGTTTTGGGAGAAGTTGAGATACTCGTTACCTCATTACACGCGTAACGAACTGCTTCGTCATGAAGTTCAGGAGGTTGATAGAATGGTTGCGGAATTAAACAATGAATCTGCACTTTGATACGTTACATACGCAGTCGCAATTTGTATCGTTGGAAACTTAGTCCGAACCTTTCAATTCGGGCAGAGTTCGCGTGCATCCTCCGTAAACACGATCTTTCAGATATTCCACAACCATACAGATTCTGCTCGAATCGAAAGCAAGCGTAACACGCCATATTGCTGCAATTTCTCAAGAAACCTATCGGGCTACTGTTAAACACGCTGTAAAGCACTTTGAACATGTAATTGACGCAATGCATTGCGCATGAACAAATGTTGCGAATAAAAACCTTTTGCGTGTTTCCATTTTGTTTCTTGTTCTTCACGCGCCATTTTTTCACCTAGTGGTAGAAATTTCAACTACCTATTCTTCTGCATTTTCGTTTTTCCCATGGTCCATATAACTTTTATACCAATTTTCATCAAAATACATAAAAGACCGGACTCCAGACAGGTCTGAGTAGGGAACTTTAATTATAATCATTCTGTATATGTGGGTTCCTGGCCTCACATATTTAAAAAATATGCAAATATTGCATATTGTGCCCATCACCAATGTGTAGGTGATCTTTTAGCTCCACGGCCTTGTTTTCTAGGTGATGTGGAACAAACCCGCTGCTAGTGACGTCCCTTCCGCTTTCATTAGTCTGGTTGGAATGTCGGGTGATAACGTACCGCGATCGACGTAATTTGATACGTTCTGTTTCGGATGATAACATATGTTTTTCTTCGCGATTCAAATTTTCTCGTTGTACAACAATATTTACGTCTCGTCTGTGACGACGTACAATACACATTTCAAAAATCAATTCTACGTAATAAAGACAATCACTATTTCTCGGAGAATCAGTCGTTAGGTGAGGAATTATGTATTTATTTTTTTAAATACAGACGATAGAAGAAGTAAGTATCGATAGAAACTAGAGTAATGATTAAAAATTATGAATAACAGTATTTACTATAATCACTTTCTACATCTGGAAAGTATTTGACCTTCATTTCTAATGTTTATATCTCCGGATTTTCCTTTATCAAACTTCAAAGGTTTTTCTTTATACTTTCGTTCTTATAGTAAATAGATGCCAACACAAATACACGCTCATTCATACAAATACATACATACGTAAACACGCATATTTTTGCCGTTTTTTCATCTTTTTCTTAGTTCAGAAAGTCTGACAACGTGGAGATTTACAAAAATATCGGAGGGTCAATTTTGACACGATTCCTCGTAACGTAAACGTAACACCCGAAAAGTAAAAGTGGTGTTAATTAAGAACGAATTACGAAAGGCGTGGAATTAGAATTTGTATCGAGAAGAAAGAATTTTTGTATTATACGAGTGCACCAGGTTCTCCTTCGCGAAATGAAAAGTCCCGGTAGTTTGAAAATACACGAAAGACTAAACGACGGAAAATTTAATATTTTATTGTATTACAACATTCACAAATGATACTTATTTCGCGAAATTTCTCTTTACGCGACTAAACACTAAAGTCCTAAATCCTGGAGGTAACATTTGTATTGCGTGTAGATTTAGGAATTTGACACGTATATAAAAAAGTATTGTAATAATAATCTTTAGTTCATTTTTTATAAATACGGTTATTTTATTAATCTTTACGTCACTTTTTATTTTTTAAAATTAACCGTTAACTTTCTAAATGTAAAGGAAGAAAAATTTTCAAAATCATTCATGAAATTTTTACGCGAAAAGTATGAAAAATTCGTAAACGTTGAGATTCAAAATGGCGGATTGTTACACTCAAACAATACAGTGCTATAGTGAATTCCATCTTTCAGAAGAAGTTGTCGTTGGCTGACGTCAGCGATTCTAATTAAAGTTTCGATCAAAAAGTGTGTTTACACTTACAAAATAATTAATATCTTTAAACAAATATTATTATTTTAACTGAATTTATATCGTGTTTTCATGATTTTATTTTTCACCGAGAAGAAAGCTAATGTATTATTTAAATTAAGCATCTTTACGTTTCTCTCACCGTCTGCATTAGTTAATCGAGTTTCAAATGACGATTCAATTTATACTTTTCGTGTCTTAAAAATTGCACAGTCGTTGCGCGTTATTGTAAATTTTCACATTACAAATCAAACAGCACTTTCGCTTCTTCATTCCGAAATTTTTGCACTCGCGTCGTCCACTCGATAATGTAACGATTTATGACTCGAATAACGAGATAACGCGGGTCTCGACCGCTCCCAACATAGGTCCCGCGGAGTACAAACTCGCGCGTATCCGCGAGAATGGCGTCACACACAGAATTAAACTTAAATACGAAAATTATCCTTTCTATTTTGGGTTTGAAAGTCTTCACCAAATCCGCTCGAAACTTCGCCGGACAGCACACGCTGTTGAAGAATTCCGTAGACAGTAGCAATATCGTTTTATCCCTATTTCGAATCGAAGCTTCTATCTGACATTTTACGTCACAATCGGGCACCCAATGGCGCTGGTGGATGCGCAGCTTAAAGAAAGAGGTTGTTCCTCCTCCAAACACGTGACGATATCCCTGTCGCTGTCGGAATAAGAAAAGAAGGCATCGAACGCATTATTTTTGTCCAGTTCGGAAATCTTGCAGCAGTACAGCGAAGGAAATGCACGTACACGTAAGCCAAGATGGCTTTTCTGTATTTCAGAAATAAGGAAACGAACACCATTGTTAATATTCCTAGCAGACAGACAGCGGAACCAGAAACGATGAGATGGAACGCTCGTTACGATCGAAGTATTGCAGTGGCGTGGGAAATATTGGAGAAAGAACAATTCGCCATGACCGAAACCTTTGTATAGGTAACAGCAACACTTCGGTGGGTAATGTTTTAGAACGGGACACACCACGTAGGAAAGAATTAGTTCCTGGAAAGTCTTGTTCCTCAAGTCAGAATGCGAATAATTTAATTTATTTTTATTTCTCAAAAAAGACACTGTGAACAGGTTGGCCTCTCACAAGCATCTGAAATTAAAATCAACAAAACAAACAATAAAAAATAAGTAAAACAAAAGCAGAACGCGAGGAGAGAAAGAAAATTACATTAATTATAATGAATATGTAAATAATAAATATGTAAAAATAAAATAACATCTTTATTATTTTAATTTTCTCTCGGGAGAAATCTAAGCATCTCGACGTTTTGCATTACAATTTGTATAGGCCTATAAATGTTCGGGTCTGAAACTTTACGCCATATACAAAATATCACTTCATTTTATATTTTTCTTACCTTAAAAACTAAAGATTCTATGCGCATTATTATAAATATATTTGTTATAAATAAATATAATATCACAAATCAAAGTACACTTTCGCTTCTTAATTCCGCGATCATTCTATCTACATCGTGAACTCGATGATGNATATTTTTCTTACCTTAAAAACTAAAGATTCTATGCGCATTATTATAAATATATTTGTTATAAATAAATATAATATCACAAATCAAAGTACACTTTCGCTTCTTAATTCCGCGATCATTCTATCTACATCGTGAACTCGATGATGTAACGGTTTATCAGTCGAGTAACGAGGTAAGGCGTATCTCAACTTCTCCCAAAACCACCTTTCGCCCCACACCAGGTAGGTCCTGCTAAGTAGCAACTCGCGCATATCCGCGGGAACTACGTCGCACACCGAAGTATCCTTCAATACGAAAATTATCCTTTCCATCTTATCCTCCAAGGACTGTACCAAGGCCGCTTGAAACTCCGCTTGACACCACACGCTGTTCAGAAATTCTTCGGACAGGAGCAATATCGTCTTCTTGCTGTTTCTAATCGAAGCTTCTATCTGACATATTACGTCATAACCGGGTATCCAATCGCGCTCATGGATGCACAGCTTAAAGAATGGGGCATTATCTTCCAGTTCTTCCAACAAACACATGATGATGTCTCTGTCAATGCCGGAATAAGAAATGAAGGCATCGAACGCTTTATCTTTGTCCAGTTCGGAAATCTTGCAGCAGTACAACAAAGGAAAATGCACGTACACGTAAGCCAAGATGGTGTTTCTGTACTTCAGAAAGAAGAAAGCGAACACCATTGTTAATATTCCTAACAGACAGACAACGAAACCGGAAACGATTATAGGAACGTTCGTTACCATCGAAGGAGGCAAACAAAACGCATCATCCGGAAAATTCAATATGGAAGGCACGACAACGGTGTTGTTCTCCGACAACAATCTACTGCACTTTACCTCTTCGGCTTCCACTATCTTATGAACGTTGCGATTCAACCACAATTTAAAGGGTTTGAAAGAACAATTGCACCAAAATGCGTTGTTTCTAATATCCACTCGAATGTAAGAAGAATCACTTACGTATTGCAAAAATTTTGCAGGAAAATCTTGTAGACTATTGTATCGAAGAGTGAGAAATTTCAACGAAGAAGGAAATCTCCAATGCTCGGAGGGATTTAAACGATTGTAATCCAAGTACAGTTCATCCACTCCAGACCAACTGTCTGTAATTTTTATTGCGGAAAGAGAGTTGTGTTCCAGGTGAACGATTGTGGTGTTTTCGGGAAGTATTGCAGGAGCGTGGGAAATATTGGAGAAGGAACAATTTACTATCACCGAAAAGCCTTTATATAAGTAACAGCGGCACTTCGGTGGGCAATGTTCTACAATGGGACACACCACGTAGGAAGGAATCAATTCCTGGAAAGTCTTGTTCCTTAAGTCAGAAGGAGAATCGCAGAGCAGCGATCGACAGTTTTCCAAAAACTGAACTTCTTCGACGAAATTCCTCAAAGCGCAGTCACACCGGAAGGGGTTTCCAAAGAGAGTGACGTTATTCATATTCCTGGTAATTTTTCCCGCGACTGTGGTGATGTCATTGTCCATCAATAAAATTACAGAGTGATTATCCGGAGGGAGGTCTTCGGTGCGAAGAATCGACAGACGATTTTGTGTCAAACTGAGCCGCGCGATGTTATACGCAGTCCAGTCGATTCGGGGAAACTCTGTGAAGGAGGCGTTGGAAAGCGCCAATTCTGTCAAACTGGGCAATCTTCCGAACGGTCTCGGACTCGGTAAAGAGCCCAGAGGATTTTCATCCAGATACAATACTTTCAGATTCTTCAAAATTTCAAACTTTCCCTCTTCTATCTTCGTTATTCTGTTTCCCGTTAAAGACAATACTTCAATATTTTGAATGTCGTCAAACACTTCGAATGGAATTTTGGTCAGAAGATTATTGCTTAAATCCAGTTTCGACAGCCGTGTGTTTCTACTGAACACGGTGGAAGGTAATTCGTGCAATCGGTTGTTGTGTAAATCTATTTGTTCAATATACGGGTTATTTTCAAACAAATCAGGGTGTAAACGATCGATTCGATTTCCGCATATTCGAACTTTGTATAAGTCATAACAAGAGGAAAATATCTTCGGTGGCAATTCACTGATATTGCAGTCGCAAGCAAAGAAAGACAGTAATTGCGAGACGTTTTGCAATAGCATTTCCGGTAGAGAACCGAAGCTGTTGCTGTCCATGTTCAGAACGACCAAATTAAAATTATCTGCAAACAAGGAAGGGGGAAGAGTATTTAAGCGATTATCGTTCAAAAACAGCTTTTTAAGACTCGTCAAGCCTCTAAATATAGCGGGAGGAAGAACGGTAAGCAAGTTTCTGGATAAATTAAGTTCCTCTAGAGATTTCAATTCGTAGAAAAGAGTTTCCGGAAGATCCTCTAAACGATTGTCGAAGAGGTATAAAGATTTGAGTCTACTCAAACCACGAAATGCATCTTCTGGAAAACTTCTTATTCTTCCTAAGACTACGTAAATTTGTTTTAACGAGGGAAGACCGTTGAGTAATGCCTTCGGAAATTTTTCCGTCATCACGCGCAACACATTGATTCTTTCTACGTTGCGTAACTCCAGTAAAGTGTACGTGACGTTTTGCATATAGTATAAAGTGATGTGGCGGAGATTCGGTAGGTTCTTGATGGTGACACGCGAATTCGGTGGAACGTCTTCGGAAATCAAAAAGAAATGCCGAACACTTTTATCTCCCAGGGAAGTTCCGACGTCGGAAGAGGGAAGGAGGCATTCTCTTAACACCACGGAAGCGAAGTGAGTAAAATTAGTGCACACACGAATCTGTTCGGCGTCGAAAGTGTTTCCTCGACACACCACGTGAATGGCACTGTCGTAGTCGCTGATGTAAGAAGTAACGTTCGATCCGCATTCTACCCTTCGATTCACTCTTTGAGTAATGAAACCAAATCGGTCGCTGACGAAGAACCACCCCTGTACTGCCGTGCAAAGGAACACCAATTGAACCAAGAAGATTTTCTGCATCATCTGAAACGAAAGTAAAACGTGTCACTTTCCGAACATATCTATTTTACTCGAACACGTTCCAGCCTGTAAAGTATTAATAGTTTGTACTGTACGGTACAATTATGTGGCCACTACGTACGGTATGTAATTATAAAATACAGTACTGCAGTCCAACACGTCTGTTTCCATTCCGCCGTTTGCATCGGTGATTTGTTTTCGGTGCGTCGGTCGTTGGAAGTATTATCTGTGACGTAATGTTTACGTTGAACTTTTATTATCGCATTAATTTCCGTGCTAAATAAGACGTTTTACTTGGAATTTTTTATGACCGCTGCAGGAGACGGAGAAGTGGTGCCGGCATTGTTGGCTAGAGTTCTTAGTGTTCGGAATTATAGTTATTATGAACTTTAGCATTAATTGATTATTTGTAACTGTTGCTAAAAAGAGGTATCATTTAAACTAACTATGCGTAAGTAAAAGAACAAGTTGGTGTATATTACATTCTCCTTTTCCCTCCGAGATGCCCCGTGATACGCGCACTTTAAGTGGCGTAGCGTGGGTGTCAGCCGCCCGGGGCGGAGGAAAATTTCGCCTCCCCTTATTTAGATATCTCAGTTTAAAAGACTAAAATTCAGTTTTTTCACGGGATAAGTAATGAAAAATTCCTCGCTCATTTCAATCGGTCCGAATCGTAGGTGCGACAAAAATATAAAATGAAATGGTTCAAATTTTTACAAGATATTATTATTATTTAATGTGAAATTTTGCCGTCCCCTAAAAGTGCCGCCCCTGCCGCTCCCACTACGTTACGCCACTGCGCCCTTAGCATCGAGTCCCCCTAAACCTTGCGTAGTCAGATTACAATTTAGCTCGTTTCGCCGATTTCGGTGTTTGTGTTGCCGGGCAACTACTCGATTATAAAGAAATGCTGTATCAAAGACTTAAGTCAAATAGGAAGACTTTAGTATAAATGTTTGTTAATATAAAAGGGTAAATTAATTTAATGCTGCGTTAGGTTCTTTTACTGTTTTACATTTTTCGTATTAACGTTCAATATTTTATATTGCACGAATTGATTTAAAGCGCAAAAGATCCAGCAGCGAGTTGCGTAACTTTTCCGGCTTCACCGAAAGAATTTTCAACGCGATCTTCGCTTCATTGGCCAAAATTTGTATCGTTCCGGGCGATGTTCCCCTACATCTTTAGAAAAGTTTCGTACCACAAGATCTAGGTCTACAGGATGCGTAGTTTTATTTACTTTTGTAGATTTTTGCAATAATTACTTAAAATAAAATTGAGTCTAGCGTTACCAGATATTATTAAAAATAACTTTTGCATTATTAAAGTTTCAGTTCCTTCTGTTCCCCATTTAAACGTTGCAATCGCACTTACTTCGATGCGCGAATCGTATTAAAAACGTCACAGATATGGTGAGAAAATATCGTGGAAATGCGGTTGTCGAAAGTAAAAGTGTCATAACAGAGGCCGAAACAAACGCCGAGCATCTCGGAATAGATTTAAATATGCCGCGAGTCATAAAACGTCAGACACATCGAGCGAGTCTATCGGCAGACTCCTAGGGAGTTTGGAGAAGATCACTAATTATTCTGTACATAAATTTATTAATGACTAGCTGCAAGGACCCGCTTCGCTAGGCAAAAAGTAACGATAGTGAAGATTAAAAATTTTCGAATTCGAATTGGTTCGTTAAAATCGAAATAGAAAATCTTCCACTTTCGACCACTTTCAAGCCCATATCTCCCGCACCCTTATAGCAATCGAAACGCAATCACCATAGTGCACTCGGGGCTACTACCACATACAAACACCATTCATGTGCTATGTGTAGTTTTGGCTGAAAAGTGAAATATAGTAACACACACGTCCATTTTTATCTATATATAAATGGACGTGCGTGTCCCTATATTTCACTTTTCCGCCAAAACTACACATAGCACATGAATGGTGTTTGTATGTGGTAGTAGCCCCAAGTCTTCATTCGTGCATAGGGGTGGTTGCGTCTCGATAGCTATAAGGGTGCGGGAGATGTGGGCTTGAAAGTGGTTGAAAGTGGCTTTCTATTTCGAATTTTTTATTCGAATTTGTTCGAATTAAATTCGATCATAAAATTCGAATATTGGTTCGATTATAGAACGATTGTAAACGTTCCAGAAACGTTGAAAATAGTTCGTTTGACTTGACGTGAACAGGAGACGTTCAGAAATCGAATCGGGACCATAGAAATAGAAAACGGGTAAGATTGGCTATAATGTAATTATCTTAATCTTCACTATCGTTACTTTTTAAAAACCCAGCGAAGCGGGTCCTTGCAGCTAGATTCTAGATTACTTAGAAAAACAGTCTTTTATATATGTTACTGTGAAAGACCGAAATTAGTGAATGTCGATATTCTCCGGTGAATGTCGACACATACAAAATACATCGGTGAAAGACCGAATATTTAGTTAAATTATTATACATTCGAACAATCGCCGGCGTATGTCGACAAACACAGATAAGTTTTGGTAGAGGTCGAAATGACACCCGAGAAGCCGATGTCGACGGAGAGGCGACAGTCTGTCGCCAAATTCTTCGCCATTTCCTTTTCCTCAAATTGATGATACCGTACGAATACAAGTCCCTGATGTCGACAGTGGCCGTACAGATGCCCGAAATGTGTTGGCGGTTGTTGTTGGAATAGAAGACTCNAGAACCATCCCTGTACTGCCGTGCAAAGGAACACCAATTGAACCAAGAAGATTTTCTGCATCATCTGAAACGAAAGTAAAACGTGTCACTTTCCGAACATATCTATTTTACTCGAACACGTTCCAGCCTGTAAAGTATTAATAGTTTGTACTGTACGGTACAATTATGTGGCCACTACGTACGGTATGTAATTATAAAATACAGTACTGCAGTCCAACACGTCTGTTTCCATTCCGCCGTTTGCATCGGTGATTTGTTTTCGGTGCGTCGGTCGTTGGAAGTATTATCTGTGACGTAATATTTACGTTGAACTTTTATTATCGCATTAATTTCCGTGCTAAATAAGACGTTTTACTTGGAATTTTTTATGACCGCTGCAGGAGACGGAGAAGTGGTGCCGGCATTGTTGGCTAGAGTTCTTAGTGTTCGGAATTATAGTTATTATGAACTTTAGCATTAATTGATTATTTGTAACTGTAGATAAAAGGAAGTATCATCTAAATTAACTAGACGTAAATAAAAGAGCAACTGGGTGTATATTAGATTCTCCATTTCCCTCCGAGATGCCGTCATCGGCGCCCTTGGTCCCTCTAAAGCCTAAGTCCCCCTAAGCATTGCCTAGGCAGACTACAAGTTAGCGCTAAATAATAAACAGATAGATGCCAACAGCGAATAAAATTTTAAGTGCCAGCCTAGGAGATACGACACTCGACTCTAAAATTTAATAGCCTCGATAGCCCGTATATGGAAGTTACCGTGTAGAATTTCGTTTCTTAATCTTTACCTATTACCAGATATTCAACGGGGGAGACGTCTATACACGTACGTGGAATTTTTCACTTTTCGGGGGATTCGGGGATCTCGAAACACGGAGATTTGCAAAACCTGGGAGAATCCAATTGAACGCGATTAGAATATTTTTCCGTGTTTTGTTACGAGAAAGAGAGATTGGCGTAAAGATGGTTTTATTTGGAATTCGATGTACAGAATATGTAATTAGTTAAATTAAACTTTCTCATTTAAATGCGTATTAACAGATCACATTGTTAATGACTAGAAAACGCACTCGAGGTTGAGCGAGATACAGGTTTTAATACAGTACTTCTAAACTAATATTTATTTCTTTCGCTCTCGCTGCAAAAACTAAAAAACATAAGTTAATTTACGCTTGACAAACGAACGGAAAATTAATTTTTTCTCTCTTTTTTCCTGTAATTATAGCATTTTTCCACGGAAAAAAAGGCGAAAGTCCCCGCGTGCGTAATCCGAATTTGTCAATTCTTTCAAAAACTGACTGGCGTCATCCCGACCCGAGCGAATAGTTAAATCGAACCAATGTTTTGGAAAAATTCGAACGTGACCCGAACAAGAACGAAAGAAATAAATGTTATTTAAATTTATGCCGCTTATAAGGTGTACACTACTTATATATTCGGAAATTTAACCAGTTGTTTTTTCCTCTCGACTTCTGTACAGCAACAAGGGCGTAGCCATCAGAAACATCGAGCGAATCCATCGGCAGACTCCTACAGTTTGGAGAAGATCACTAATTATTCCGTACATAGATTCATTAATGATGTCTCCGAAACAGCGTTTTTCCGAAAAGAACTTGTCCGCATTCTGATCGTTTACATTGCACCCTCGCGTATGGCTTGATATGACGTATGAGGATTTTAAAAAAAAAACTACAATTTTTTGTAGTTGCTACAATTTGAACGATTGAAGCTGAACTTTGGTACAACCGATGGAAAAGAAGAAATGTGTCAAATGCCGAAGAAATGTGCCAAATTTTTACAAGATTTAAAAAGAATTCCCGTAGGCTAGTGCAGAAATAAGATTTAGGTAGGTTCGAATAGCGTTGAAACTAATTATTTTTTAGCGTTTTCAAATGTTCAAATAAAACCATTTTTTAATAAATAACGTTATCCTATTATTGCCTCCCCCTGGAGAAAATCCTGACTCATTTTAGTACCACGGCCGTCTCATTCATCATTCAATTATTTTAGCTTTAAATTTACGATACGTAAAAGGAAGAGAAATAGGGGCGTGACATCACGATTTTCTATACAACGTGTTTATTGTGTTCGGTATCACTAACAAAACCGACAATGTGGCTTAAAATCGCGGACAAATCACGAAACAAGTAACAACTTGGCTTAATCAGTGGCGTGCTGTCATTAGAAGCGTTGGAAGCGCCGCTTCCCTCGTATTCTCTAAAAAATAAATAAATATTAATTTTAATTATATGAAAATAATCGCACAATATTTTATTATAACCGCATTATGTATCTTATTATAATTTTCTATACTACACGTGGAAAAAAACAAAAAAAAATTGCTATTGTATATTAGAATATNGGACATGGATATAATAATATACTACATTAATAATGAATTTTTTCATACTTTTCGGTTATCCGCCCTTTCAATTATCCGACCAACCCCAGTCCCCAATTAGGTCGGATAATCGAGGCTCTACTGTATTTGCAGAAATTTAACTTTTCTTGCCTTTTTGTTTGCGAAATCTGCTATCAATTTTCTTGTATCTAAGCTGTCTAAGATTTCGTGTTCAATTAAAACTATAGCTAAATTACTTAGTCTTTGCTGGTACATTGTTGATCTTAAATAGTTTTTTATAATTTTCAACTTTAAAAAAACCTTTCACCGAATGCAACTGAAACCGGCAATGTAAGTAATATTTAAACGATAAGCATGGTCTTCCATCATCCTGTTGTAAGCTACACGAAACTCCACACTGAACCACATGCTGTCCAGGAACTGTCGAGACACCAATATCACCGGAAATGTTGATATTAAGTCATTAGTAAAAAGTTATTGTAATAGGGTTTGTGGATCATTAGACTGGTTTTCTGGAAAATGCAACTTTAAAGTACAGATTTCAATCATACAAATCAATACCGTCAATGTCTGTTTCACTCCTCGAATCGTCTTTAAGCTTCAGATTTAAATCCTAACCAAGTTAAAATGTCATTAATTATACTTAGACCCATGTCAGAAAAATTATTAACAAAATAATTGCAATTTGATATGCAATAGAACTGTTCGAATGCGTACAAGTACAAATTGAGAAGGAAGCTCTGTGGGGATTCCCTGTTATCGCCAGTCCTATCAACTTCTGTCATTGAGCACGAATATGGATACTTGGCTTTCGGGCGCCTCCGGATGCTTCAACCTGCCGACGGACGTTTCGAATTGCATCTTAATTCTGATAAATGCCAATAGAGGCGCATTAACGCTACAATATAAATAAGAATATAATAATTGCGCGCCGGTCAGAATTTTTTTCTTCATGCGAAGACATTTCTTATGCTATAAGTCGGGTGGGTATTATGACAATGACTTTGAATATTACGTAACCGATGGCTCGATTTGCCGCCCCCTGGAAGTGCCGCCCGCGTGCGGTGCACACCTTGCACGCCCGCTTATAGCGGTTCTGGTTGCAACTAATTACTTTTACCGTTTTCAAATGTTCAAATAATACCATTTTATAATAAACAGCGTTATCTTATTTTTGCCTCCCCCTGGAGAAAATCCTGACTACGCCCTTGTACAGCAATATTAGTACCATTTAAGTATCACTACCGTCTCATTCATCATTCAATTATTTTAACTTTAACTTGTAAACTTACGAAATAAAAAAAAAAAAACCAAAAATATAAAAATGACATAAAATTTTCGATTCATCGTCTTTATTGTGTTCGGTATCACTAACAACACTGACAATGTAGCGGAAAATCGCAGACAAATCACGAAACAAGTAACAACTTGGCTCCATTCTTTTAACAGTAGCCAGCCAATTGCTTTTATCAACTATTGTTTGCGAAGAATATATTTCAACTTTTCCCAGAACCATTTCTCTCCCCACTTCAAGTAAGTTCTCGTCGAAAGCAAACGACGAAGATCGTCCTCCAGCTCCTTCCAATTCTCCAATTCTTCCACCAAAACCAAAACCAAACGATAAGCTTGGTCTTCCATCATCCTGTTGTAAGCCACACGAAACTCCACACTGAACCACATGCTGTCCAGGAACTGTCGAGACAACAATATCACCGTCCTTCTACTGTTAAGTACAGAATGCACGATGTTCTCGCTAATAGGGCTACCCGCCAACCAATCACGTTCGTGAATACAAAGGCGATAAGTGGGTTCCAGTCGATCCACCATCTCCATGGTTAAGACAGAATCGGAACTATTATAACACACAAAAGCGTCGTACTTGTTTTCCTCCTCGTCGAGGACCCTGTAGCAACAGGGCAAGTACACGCCTCGACTGTACAGAAAGGCCAATATAGCGAGTCTGTAATGGTAACAGACAACTACGAGAACTGATGACGTCAATACCAACGCTACCGAAACTGTAAGAACGATTATTTGCCATAATGGCCACACGGGTTCCTTTAGACAGAACACGTCCAGCGGTATACTTTCAATTAGTTCGTGTGTTACGGAGTTGTTAACTCTATTGACTCTTTGACAGGTTACGTTCTCGGAATCGCGGATCTTAAGCAAATTTCGCGTAAACCACTTCTTGAAACGGACAGAGTGACAATCGCATTTCCACTCGTTTTTGGAAAGAAAGATGCTGAAGTTCGACGAATCTTCCACGCGCTTCATCACAGAAGGGGGCAAATCCGACAACTTGTTTCCATCCAGAGCCAAATAGCGGAGATTTTCCGGAACGACCCAATCGTTCAGTGACGTCAGAGAATTGTTACTAAGATAGAGATGGGTGACGTTTTTCCACGTAGTCCCGTCCACTTCGGACAAATTGGCAATGTGGTTGTCGTTCAGAAAGACGAATGTTGCATTTGTAGGAAGATTCGCGGGTGAATTAGACAAATTTCTACGAGAACAATCGATTGCAGTTCGTCTTTCTAGTGTCAGGTAACAATCGCAAAACGAAGGACATCCCTCTTTCCGCGGACAGACACTGTAAATTGGCCAAATTTCTGTAAGTTTCCTTTCGGAACGTCCATTGCATCTCAGGATACTGGAATCTGGAAAAATGCGGACGGCGTTTTCGTCAGAGTGAAGAAATCGCAAGAATTGTCTGATTCGACAGTCGCACTCGATGACATTTCCTGTGACATTATACACGGGATAACTGTTAGAATACTGTTTATAATCGATGTAGATAGTGGAGATATTGTTGTCGTTGAGCAATATTTTGGTACGTTTCTTGGTAAACACGGGTAGAGTGACTTGCCGAAATTGATTGTGGGATAGATCGATTTCAGTCAGGTTGTTATTCGACCAATCAATATTAGGAAAAGTCCTCAGATTCGAGTTGCTGATGTTTACACTTTGCAAATAATTGCTAGAACCAAAAGGATATTTTGCGGGTAAACGTTCGAAGTTGTTATTCGATAGATCGATGATCCTCAAATTCAAAAGAGGTAGAAGTGTATCTTCGTGCAAGGAGGACAAATCGTTATCGGATAACCGCAATATTGCCAGTGTTGATAAGCGCTTGAAGATATCTTTATGTAAACTGTTCAGTCTGTTGTACGATAAGTCTAATGATCCGATTCTCTTTAAGTTAGAAAATACACGCGGTGGCAAAGTCGATAATTTATTTCCAGTCATAAACAAACGACTCAAATGTTCCGTGTTATTAAACAGTGCTTCCGGTAGAAGTGTAATGTTATTAAAATCTACGAAGAAGTCTATCAAGGAGGTGGTGTCTGAAAATAAAGATTCCTCCAGACGTTCCAAAGAGCATCCGGATGCCCAAAATAGTTCTAAGCGTGTCAAGCCTCTTAAGAATCCTTTGGGTAAGTTTTTTATTTCTGTATTTCCACTTATTTCGAGACCGATTAACTGAGTGAGGGAGGAGAGCAAATTTTCCGGAAGAACCGTCAGTTTATTGTTTTTGATCCGAAGTATTTCTAGGCTGAAGAGATCGGAAAAGATATCTTCCCAGAAGTTCTCGATTTGATTATCGGATAAATCTAAATATGTTAACAATGTGAGATTTTTAAAGAATCCACGTGGAATGTCTCTTAATCTGTTATTGTACAAGGTTAGTATTCTGAGATTTCTCAACTCTTGGAGTAGCTCCACTTGAACACGCTGTAGATTTCCATATACTATTTTCAGAATTGGCAGATTTGTCAGATTTTTAAATGGTGGCTGGTGAAAGGAGGTGAAATTATATTCGAAAATTTGTAGCGAGTAGATGACGGGTTGGAAATCGAACGTCAGGTCGAATGTTCCTGCGGTTTTTATTCCGGACAGGGATACGTTTCTGACAAATGGCAGCTTTTCAAAGTGCAAACTTTGATAATTCGGTTCGATTGTGGTAAATGCAATTTGCAAATTGCGTATGACGAGTCCAGATAAAAATTCACTCAAACTAAAATTTCGGGAATAACAATTGCGCATTACTAAATTAAGGTCTTCTGTTTGTTGCAAACACCGGAAGATCCGACGATCCGGATCCGCTCCGTAGCAATCGATGAAAAGATAGTCGACGCTAACAGCGACAAAAACGTTTTCGCCTAGAAGACAATCGGTTCTGGTGTCCCGTAGAACAAACCTGGGACACGGGACATTCTTCCATCTGCTCAAGAACTCGGTGCAACACTGAGCCAAAGCGATACACAACAGCAGGTTCAACAGGTTTTTCACTTTTATTTCCCTGGCATTCTGCAAAGAAAACTTCCATTTAATTTGTTATAAAGGGGTGAAATGCCGAAGAGAACGATTCTGAACGGGTATTAATTTGTATTTTTACTGTAATTGTAACCAGATGGCTACCGACTTCAATTAGCCTATACTTAGAAGATATTGCTGGACGTTTTTACATTCCGATTTTCCTCGCACCACAGCTTCTAATTTGTTGGAATCGATGTAAAGTCGGGAAGAAATATACTACTGTATCGAAGAATTTCGTACAAGGTCCAAAGGGCTATGTAATGCAGTACACTGGAAAAGTAAAGCTTGGCAATACATTACAAACTGTCGTTGGCAATGGCAGACGAAATTCAATTAAACAGCAGAAATAGAATCGAAATGAAAGTGTTTTTCGTACGGTCGGTGTAAAAATACAATTTCGTCTATCTCGAGGTAAATCGCTTCAAATTCGCATTTGGAGTTTGCAACACTCCGTATTAGGTCAGAGCCGGTTTGAGGCGATTGGAGCGATTTGTGCCAATCGGGCCCCGCTCTTGAACGGGCCCCGCAGCGCATCAAAATTTATATATTAAAAAATAGTACACGTTACAAAAATAAATATCTAGGTATATTATTATTAAAAACTAGCTGCAAGGACCCGCTTCGCTGGGTTTTTAAAAAGCAACGATAGTGAAGATTAAGATAATTACATTATAGCCAATTTTACCCGTTTTCACAGAATGCAAGAATTAGGTCCCTAATTAGAGACCTGTACTCGATTCTATTTCTAAACGTCTCCTGTTCACGTCAAGTCAAACGAACTATTTTCAACGTTTCTGGAACGTTTACAATACTTCTATAATCGAACCAATATTCGAATTTTATGTTCGAATTCAAATTCGAACAAATTTGAACATAAAATTCGAAATAGAGAACCACTTTCAACCACTTTCAGCCCCATATCTTCCGCACCCTTATAGCTATCGAGACGCAACCACCATAGTGCACGAATAGAGGAGACTCGGGGTTACTACCACATACAAACACCATTTATGTGTGATGTGTAGTTTTGGCGGAAAAGTGAAATATAGGGACACACACGTCCATTTATATATATAGATATAGATATAACAACATATTTCAATATGTAAATTAACTGTTAATTAATTTTGTTATTTAAAGTTAGAGGGGCCCCGCAAAAAAATTCAATCGGGCCTCGCACCTATTGGATCTGGCGCTGCGTTAGGTCTATCGTCAAATGCTAACGCGAAAGAGCATAACGTGGAGGGATCTAATGATTTTAATCGTAATTGGCGCGACGTTGGTGACGAGAAGGATTACGTTTCGACGCGTGCCAAATTTGAGGAAGTTCTGGTCATTGTTTACTAATAGGATTCTGTTGGCACTTCTCGCTCGTTTTGAACCAACTTCAGTGTTTTCTAAGTAGTCTAGAGATACTGACAGATGTCCTTACAGCCATATTATGGTCCCACAATAGTTTCTGCCGATATCTACGTAGTAATTGTCCATAATCCCGGGCCATTTTCTTCGATACAGTATTTTTATAAAAATCGATAATTTTTTTTTCCATCTTACGGGCAAAATCTTAACTTTACGTTACGCATATACGGACGACAAACAAACCTTCAAATACATTTATGTAAATAGGACATCCACCGGAATTTCTACGCGTACCTTTACACCGTTACACGACAATTAACTAGACAATATATTTTAATATTCATTTTTCATTTACTTGTTATTCCGTATGGACGAAAACTTACCAATTTACTCTTAAAAACAAGAAAATTTACGCGATACCGACGGGGGAATGTGTCTTTATAAAGAGCGAAATAGACCTACATCGCTTCAATTCTTTTTATAAGATTAAGAATTAAGTTATTTAACTTCGCCCGTTTTACTACGGACAGTCATCCGAACGTTCTTTCGACCAGAAATAAATATACAATTGTTCAAGGACAAAATGACGCAAACAGGAAAATCGACTCTTGCCACATTTAACGACGGAAGGCGAAATCGCCGTGTTTCCTTTGTATTTTAATAGGATTGTAGAAAGGTTTTTATCAAATAATATGTTTGTATATAAATTTATCCAAAGGACTAATTATAAGCAATGCTTTCGTCTACTTCTACTGTTTGGCACGCACGCTTATCGAAAGGTCATTTTATGTTGTATAAAAAAATTGCGAAAAAATTGCATTTTATGTTGCGAACGTCATTGGCTATAAGAGGAATTTCTAAACGTTACGACGAATTATTAGACACTTACCCGGAGGGAGATCCGTCGACGCTCCACCGACATGGCCGTTCGTTTAACTCTTTATAACGGGGTGGTAAGTGGTTATGTCGTTAAATCGATAAACACCGACAGAAAACTTTCTTTTTCTCTTTAACGCTTAATGATATTGCAACGCTTATGCAATATCATTAAGCGGATCCGGTCGGAAAGACGGATGTTACATCGAGACGGGATTTCTATCGAAAATCCCCTTTTTTCGGTGATGATTTTGGATTTACAAGCGTAATTTTAAAAAATTATCCAGTTTCGGCCGAAATTTAATAATTTTGTAAATTATTCAAATTTAATCTCTTCGTAATATTTTTGTATCCGATTGCACCCCACCGACGTGCAGTTTTCCGGATTTTATTCACGCGTTTATATCCTAAATAGGGACCAGATTCCCTTAGAAAGTTTCTGCCAAAGACAATCTCGTTTCGCGTTTCGTGGGCATCGCCGATCTTCCGCATCCTTCGTTTTCTGCACCTCGTCTGGCAGACTTTCTTGTGTTTTTGTAATTCTGTGTTAACCAAATTTGCTAAAAGACATCGCGTCCTGGCCAATAAAAATTCAAATCGGAAATCCCGATGTCAGGCGGGATGTTTCCTCCCGGAAACCGATAAAGTATTCCATAGAATGCGTTTCCTTATGTTCGGCCGATGACCCGGATTATTTTTTTTTTGTCGCCATGTTTCGCATTGTTCGATCTACTTTTAAGCCGTTTTATACTTGTAATTAGAATTAGACAAGTAATTTTTTCTTCTTATAGATGTAATCCCTTTAATTATTAAATATATCACCAGATGGCGACTAAATCGCGCACTCTGTCCAAATTCCTTCGTTTTCAAAACGAAGGAATTTGGACAGAAATTAGCCTGAATTTCGCCCGCGTACGTTTTTTATTCGTAAATATTTTACCTTCCGGCGTATAAAATCATTGTCTACGTATAAATTGATTATTATATCGGCAGTATCGCTACGTCATTTAACGAGTTAATTAAAATGAATAAATGAAANTGTTAACCAAATTTGCTAAAAGACATCGCGTCCTGGCCAATAAAAATTCAAATCGGAAATCCCGATGTCAGGCGGGATGTTTCCTCCCGGAAACCGATAAAGTATTCCATAGAATGCGTTTCCTTATGTTCGGCCGATGACCCGGATTATTTCTTTTTTGTCGCCGTGTTTCGCATTGTTCGATCTACTTTTAAGCCGTTTTATACTTGTAATTAGAATTAGACAAGTAATTTTTTCTTCTTATAGATGTAATCCCTTTAATTATTAAATATATCACCAGATGGCGACTAAATCGCGCACTCTGTCCAAATTCCTTCGTTTTCAAAACGAAGGAATTTGGACAGAAATTAGCCTGAATTTCGCCCGCGTACGTTTTTTATTCGTAAATATTTTACCTTCCGGCGTATAAAATCATTGTCTACGTATAAATTGATTATTATATCGGCAGTATCGCTACGTCATTTAACGAGTTAATTAAAATGAATAAATGAAATTGTAATAATAGAACTTTCCTAATTAAACAAACATTGTTCGCTTATACGAGTCGCGATAATATATTTTTTATCTCTCGTACTATTTTATTACTTTAAGCAACTCACTTTATTACTTTTATCAAACTTTATGTTTTTATTGCCCGTGAAATAACCGAATTCGTTTTTTAAGCGCTTTTTCTAACTCATTAATAAATATCATTTTATTAGTGAGTAATACGTTTGAAAAGAGTATAAAATTATTTTTATAGTTTTTATTAATAACTTTTCGTTTTAAATATAAAAAAAAAAATAAGTCAAAGCGATCGCTTATTCTCGTCTACTTCCGGAATAGGAGGTGCATCGTTTACGAGAGTATTACAAATGGCGGCACGCAGTCGATTGTTTTGACGAGTGTTTGGAAACGAAAGAAGAGCCATGAATCCTATGACGTAAGTTGTAGTTTGTTGCTTAATTGCTTGAGAAGTCGTTTGAACGACGCAATATCATCTTATTACAGAAATGTAAAGAACATAACTAAGTTAAACGAAAGGGAAATTCAGTTAGGCATTAACGCCAGTTGTTCGTGGCACAAGATCTACCAGAAAAGTCCTTGGGTGTTCGTCGGCGGTTTGGATTACGATCTGACGGAAGGTGACGTCATATGCGTCTTCTCACAGTAAGTTTCTCTTCTCTCGTAAAGTAAACTTTGCGGATAGAAATTTGTTTAGGACACGTCTATTAGAGAGGTGTCTAAAGAGAGCAAAATTAGAAAAAACGGGCCCATTCAGTAAATATCAACTATTACCGCTGTTTCTGCCGGAGAGAGCGTGTGGGGCAAAATGGGGCGTACGTCGAAAGATGGACTTGCCTGACGATTCCTTTTATTAGTAAAAAGTTTAGTGGCTTTGTTTCCCGTCCGTGCGAGTCCGAGAACTTATTGACTAGACTGCGTGTGTAATTATGAATGACGGGTTATGATGTGGTGAATTGCTAGGTCGAAAACTCGGTAAAATCTCTGAATTTCAGACGAAAGACTAAGCGCGCTATCTCGTGCGTCCTTCGATAATTTTTAAAATTTTACTTTCTTCTTTAAGTTTAAAAGTTCTTTATTTGAAATTGCTAAAATAATTTTTGTTAATTTAAGAAATAAATTTACGAATGTCGGTTGGCTCGACTTCGGACGATATTACTGCACTTCATTGTTTTCTGCGGGCGGTGAAACGCGGGTCGTGACTTATTCCGTCGAGTCGGACGGTGGCGGCGAGTGTAATACTATTTAAATTCCAGAGATATATATGCCGATATTCTGTCTTGCATTAACTAAAAGGGTTTAAAAATCCCTTTATTTACTACACAGATCTGCAAAAAGAAATTTTTTTCCAGCTGCATGGAATATTGCTGAATTATGAAATATTAGATACATCAAACACACCTTCTTGCTGAGAAACATATATTTATTACCCACAACTAACGTTTTCGGCTCAATTTATGGGCCATCTTCAGGTTTACTGTTGTTCGATTCTAATACACAACC